>NC_060267.1:27537752-27733324 GCF_021613505.1 Equus quagga | reverse complement strand
GTTGCCAGACAGTAACCAACTTAAGTTCTTGCCTCTGGCATTGATTAAGAATTTCTAGAGATAAGACCATCCCCCCTCCTTCCTGGCACAGAGAGGGAGGCATCTTCACAGATAGAGGTTTCCCTTAGAAATGTAAATGTTTCCCAACAAAGGGGCAAACAAATTCCACTCCTTGGAGCCTGAATCTCATCTGTAGTTTTAAAACTAACCAACCTAAAAATCCTCATCATAAGCCATTTTAAAATTAAGCAGCCTAAAAATCCTCATCATAAACAATGTAGTGAGAAGTTTTAGCTCATTGAGATACAGTCATGAAACAAGTTTATATATTTTAACAACTATGCAAAAATCCCTCTTTCTGCCTGAGTATTTATTCTCTCATGTAAGAACAGAAAGGTTTAGACATGCTTAAGCTAAGTAAGCAGGTCAGGGGGTGGGGAGGAAGACTGGGGGTTAGGAAAGGCTCTGTGGGAGATTATTGCTTTTTTTTAAAGCCCCTCTAAAAGAGATTTGAGGGGTTACCCATGTGCATCTATTACTGTGTTTAAAAGAAAGAAAGATGCGGGGCTGGCCCAGTGGTGCAGTGGTTAAGTATGCACCTTCTGCTTTGGTGGCCCAGGGTTCACCAGTTCAGATCCTTGGTGTGGACCTGTGCATCACTTGTCAAGCCATGCTGTGGCAGGCATCCTACATATAAAGTAGAGGAATATGGGCATGGACGTTAGCTCAGGGCCAGTCTTCCTCTGCAAAAAGAGGAGAATTGGCAGCAGATGTTAGCTCAGGGCTAATCTTCCTCAAAAATTAATAAATAAATAAATAAATAAAAGATGGCATGATGAGAGTTCACCCACCTTACTCCTGGTATGGCTAAGCAGAGGGGTGTTAAAAATATCTAACAAATTTTATGGCACTAATAGTTAATAAATCAATGCAAACTAAAAAGTTTAAAAATATATTCCAATTTATTTTCTAAATGAGCTAAATTCTATATTATTAAATCTACATAAATTACGTATACAGAATATTATTTTGTTATTTATAATAAAACAAATTGGTACTATAAGTACTTCCTGCCAATTGGAAGTATTTCAGTGCTTTAACATGCCAGTAACCCCGCCTGTGAAGGACCACATGATCTAGCCCTCATTTAGTTCGTTAGCGTCTTTCCTTGCCAACTGCCTCCTCCACTCTGCTTTCCAGCCTCATCAACCTGCTTTCATTTCCCTCCATGCACCATGCTGTTTCAAACCTCCCTGCTTTTCTCACACCACTTCCTTCACCCAGGATACACTCAGCCTTATGTTTTTTGCTTGGCGAATGTCTCATCATCTTTCAAAAGCTATCTCATGCCATTTTCTCAATGAATACTTTCCTGGCTCTCCAGCTTTGAGACGTTGGTTTATTGTTATCTCTTTCCCACTAGTAACTGAATCTGTGATACAGCACGTCACAAAACTCCTCCAATAGTACTCATAAAGCTGGGATCCACCCGTTCAAGCCCTAGGACACCTTTAGTACAGTTAAGAATCTCCCAGCTCATGCCGTGGCATGGATGGTCATAGCCAATGTGGAGAAAGCACCTGTTCCTGGTGTCATTTGAATGTTAACAGATCCTCTGTAAAATATTTGGATAGGTACCTGTCCAAAAGGCAGTTGATGCTAAGCCAATATGCAGCCAACAAAACTTTTCTCCCTCTACTATCTCTGTTATATGCCCTCCCCAAAGCTGAAAGGATAAGTGAACAGAATAACTAAAGTACATATGTAAAAGAGCATGCGAAACAAGACAAGGGTACCACTACTTTGGAAACCCAAAGAACTTCCTCTTTCCAGGATAAAACAAAAGGAAATTTTTTTGGAATGGCACTTGTTTTCAGACCAAGATTCAAGCATCTGTGAAGCTAGAGTAAAGGCTTGTAAAGAAGGAACAAACTGAGTCCGGAAGGCAAGTTCTGGGAGATCTGTGAAATGATGCTAACTGCTCTGAAAGCAACACAAAGGCGTAAAGATACATACACCCCTATGTTCACTGCAGCATTATTCACAATACCCAAGACTTGGAAGCAAGTCCCATCAAGGGATGAATGGATAAAGGTGCCATCAAGGGACGCATGAATAAAAAAGATGTAGTATTTATACACAATGGGATACTACTCAGCCATTAGAAATGATGAAATTGGCCATTTGTGACAACGTGGATGGACCTTGAGGGTATTATGTGAAGTGAAATAAGTCAGAGGGAGAAAGTCAAATACCACATGATCTCACTCATAAGTAGAAGACAAAAACAATGACAAGCAAACACATAGCAACAGAGATTGGATTGGTGGTTACCAGAGGGGAAGGGAGTGTAGGGGAGGAAGACATTTCCTCTACCCACTGTAGGTTCTTCTAGCCAGAGAATGAATTAAATTCATATGAGATAGAGTAACAGGAGAAAATTAAACAAAGCTTTATAATACATCTACATGGGAGAGGCTCAGGCAAGCTGAGCAACTCACCAAAATAGCTGAAGGCACCACCTTAAATATCATCTCCATCTAAAGACAAAGAAGGATCTTGGGGTGGGGGAAGTCAGCTACAGGAGGTTACCAGACAAGCACAGTAAACAGGAATAATATTATTATGCAGATTTAAGTCCTTGCCTTCTGCATTGATAAGAGTTTCTAGAGATAAGGTCATCCCCCCCCTTCTTCCTGGTACAGAGAGGGAGACACCTTTGCAGATGGAGATTTCCCTTACAATGTAAATGTTTCTTAACAAAGGGCAAGCAAATTCCACCCCTCAGAGTTGCCTTCCTGTCTGCAGTTTATTAAAAGTAACCAGCCCCAAATAATCCTCATGCCAAAGAGACATATCTTGGGGTGGCCAATTCCAGTCCCCCTCAGGGGGAGGGAGGAGGGTGAAAGGGATGATTAGGCACACATGTGTGGTGATGGATTATAATTAGTCTTTGGGTGGTGAACGTGATGTAATCTACACAGGATTCAAAAAATATTATGATGCACATTAAAAAAACAAAGTGAAATATAAGGAATAAATTGAGTTGAGAAGGCAAGTTCTAGGAGATCTGTGAAATGATGCTAATTGCTCTGATAGATAATAATTTAATAATCACACTACTGAGATTTCTTCATGATGACTTTTGTAACACTTCTCATCTAGGACTTCTTCCTACCAAACAGCAAAATAAATACTTTCACTAGGTCTATAATTGCAACCACTTCTAAATATTTGTTTGGACTTGCACATTAACAAGCTGAAATTTGCACTCCTAATAAAATGGAGAGCAAGCCAAATGGGATTCTATATGCAGAAGACATATCTCTCCCATTTTGACTTACCTGTGGTGGAAGGTAACTACCAGACAAGGTAGGTTTCCTTAGTTTCAGTCACCACAGTCCTTTCATTTGCTGCTCCCCTTCTCATCCTTCACGTGGTGGAAATGGAATGCCAAGGGAAAGGTCTGGAAGCACAGTGATGGAATGGCTATCATGGAAAAGCCCTCAAGCTTTTATATAGCCTCAAGTTGTGACATCAAATCACAAACATAAGAGGAAAATGAGTGAATAAATTTTGTTTCATTATATCTTCAAGACAATATTTCTTCTTCTTGTACAATTTCCAGTGCATTCGTCAGAATAATTTTACATTTTTTCAAGACATAAAGTTTTACTGTTTCCCATGAAATTTTGCTTGTAATGTTCTGAACAAATATGTTCTGTTCAGTTTTCTTTTGATTTTCCTGATTATTCCCTTATAAGATTATATCCACTTATTTTTATTCTCTCCTGCCCTGTTATGAATAGGTGAAGCACCTTACTATCTTCCTTTTCCAAGAACGCATTCTGCTCAGTGTTTGTATTTCTATAATACTTAGGCTAAAGGTCAACTCATTTCCAATCTTTTATAGGTTAATTTTGTTAAAACCATTTTCTGAAATGACCTTCTAGCAAAGAAAGAGTTTATGGATATGTAATGTTCAGAGGGAAAAAATTTAAAACACACTTTGAAAAGCATTTTTTATTGACGTTATGATAGTTTACAACCTTGTGAAATTTCAGTTGTACATTATTATTTGTCAGTCAACCTATAGGTGTGCCCCTTCACCCTTTGTGCTCACCCCCCACTCCCCTACCTCCAGTAACCACTAATCTGTTCCCTTTGTCCATGTGTTTATCTTCCACATATGAGCAGAATCATACAGAGTTTGTCTTTCTCTATCTGGCTTATTTCACTTAACATAATACCCCCTAGGTCCATCCATGTTGTTGTGAATGGGACGATTTGTCTTTTTCATGGCTGAGTAGTATTCCATTATGTATATATATATATACCATATCTTCTGTGTCCAGTCATCAGTTGATGGGCACCTAAGTTGCTTCCACATCTTGGCTATTGTGAATAATGCTGCAATGAACATAGGGATGCATAAGGTCTCTTTGAATTACTGATTTCAAGTTCTTTGGATAGATACCCAGTAAAGAGATAGCTGGGTCATATGGTATTTCTATTTTTAATTTTTTGAGAAATCTCCATATTGTTTTCCGTGATGACTGCACCCGTGTGCATTCCCACCAGCTGTGTATGAGGGTTCCTTTTTCTCCACAGCCTCTCCAACATTTGTTCTTTTTTGTCTTGGTTATTATAGCCATTCAAATAGATGTAAGGTGATATCTAAATACAGTTTTGATTTGCATTTCACTGATAATCAGTGATGATGAGGACCTGGAAAAGCATTTTTTTTAATGGCTGCCTCTGAGGTGCATACAGCATGGCAGGAGTGGCTCCTTTCTGTCTCAGCGATCTCTGCGGAAATTTGTGTCTCCATGCATCATCAGTCTCACACACAAGCAAAGTAAGTACAATGTTATGAAGGATGATTTCTGAGACCTGAGAGAGCCCCACACTCCTCCAAATGCTTATCTCACCAGATTCCTAAAAGCGTTAAACTCCTCAGCTAAAAGCTAAGCTTTTAGTTCCAGAAGAAACATTAAATTTAAATTATAACGAACCTGATAAGAGAGGCGGACAAGTTACAGTGTGAGGGTACAAAGGATTAATTTCTTACCTCTTTCTTTCACCAGGTAAAGTTTGGAGCGGGAGCAGAAGTCATAGGAGGATGGCACAGCTACAGTGTTCTCGCTAGCAGGACCTCACCCAAAGGGAGCCTTGGAATGCTACAAAAAATTTTGTTCACTTTATAATTGTTTTTGGTATGTGTGATCTTCAGGATTCCTAGCTGGTAGAGTTTATTTGAGATTTCTACTTTTAGTCAGTTTTCCACTTGTTTTAAAGTGCTTTTCTCTTCTAACCAGAAAAAAACCATGGAGGCTACCTGAGACCATATGTCCTTTGGTTTTATTTTTCTCTTTATTATTCTTTCTTCCCTCCAAAGGGAATTCTTTTCTTCATGTCAGAGACAAACATTTACCAAGCACTGTGCTAGGTGGTGGAGTTTCTATAAATAATACACCATCTCTGACTTTAAGGAACCTAAATAACATTCATTCATTCAATGCACATAGAGCTTGCCATCAGGATTGTCATTCCTTAGTCCTAAGTATGAAATTTAGCCTGGAACCGCCAGACATTTGAGGGAAGCGTCTAACATGAAAGAGATAGAATAAAACAATCACAACCAAAGAACTAAAAAGAAAGAGTAGATAACAGAAGGATCAATATTATAACTGATGTTATCCAGTAGGTTTGCCATTGCATTTATAAAAAGAAAAGAGGAGGACGATATAGAAAAATCAGAGCAAAAACAGGCAGCGAGTGCTAGGATTAAAATCGCTATGGCAAAATTTTTAAAAGTCAATGAAATTTTGGCAAATAAAGTTGAGGAACACATGTAAAATAACCGAGAGGAGATAAAACTTAGAGCATTATCCTTGACAGCTCACATCTGAATAGTAGCAATTCTCAAGAATAACAAAAAGAGAAATGGGTGAAAATTATCAAAGAAATAGTACAAGATTATTTTCTAAAAGTGAAAGACATGTATTTGCAGAATAAAAGAATCCACTATGTGCTCAGACATTGAATGAGCAAAAGACGCATTCCAAGGCACAACTTTGTGAAATATTGAAACAGATGGAAGTTTTTCAAAACTTCCAGACAGAAAAGTGAGGTCATACAAAGGACAGGGAATAAGAATAGAACCAGTTGTCCTGACAACTACAACTATCTAGAAGATACCAGAGCAATGCCTTAAAATTATTAAAGAAATGACTTTAAAACCTAGGCGTCTATATTCAGCTAAACTATCAATCAAATATAAGGAGAGACTAATTGCAGTTTTCAGAGGTTCAAGGTCTCACAATTTTACCTCCCAGTCACCCTTTGCTGGGAAGTTAACACAGAATAGGCTCCGCCAAATTAATATAGAGTAAGTCACGGGATCCCGGAAATGGAGGGCCTAGCAGAGGAAACAGGGAAAGAACATTGCGAGGTGTTCTGCAAGAGAAGGGCCAGAAAGACAATGGCACAGCAGCCACCAGCCCAAATGCGGCAGGAAGATGGAGGCCTCAGGGAGGAAGGGATTCAGACTCAAAAAATAATAATAAAGGAAGAAGTAGAATGACAAAAAGGAGGAGAAGAAGAAACATATGAATAGGACCCTGAGATTATCTGGCAAGTTTAATCAGGTGGAAAATTATTAATTAAAATTAAGTAATAAGCTAATGGAAGGTTTGGGAAGATTCAGCCAAATATTCAAAGAAAGCTAAGCAAATGGAAAGAAGAAAAGAAAGGTGGAGAAAGGACAAAAAAAGAGAAGAAAATGGAGAAGAAGTAGCAGCAGCAATGAGCTACAAGTAGACTAATAGAAACATGCACGAGAAAGGAAATGAAATTATACTCCTCTTCTTAACTCAGCACTCAACAGTACTTACATAGTCCTAATAAACGTAAATTTAATAAAATGAATTAAATCTTTAATGTAATGATTGGGACAGGCAAATAACAGTATGTGTGAGAGGTGATGTATGAGTTGCATCCTCACTTTCTATAGAAAGAAATGAGTAACTGGCATCTGAACTGAAGTAATTATGGAAGAACAGCTTACGGACGCTACCTTAAAGTGTAGAGGTAAATACTAGAAAAGCTACGAGAGTAGGAAGTGGTAGTCTTTGTAAGAGAACATTGTAAAAGACTTTGAAATGGACCAAAAAACCACCAGGTGACTTCAGTAGAGAATTCCGCATTGTTCAGAGCATTTCCTTCCAAGTTATAAGATTCTACAGGGTTTGTGTCTTTCAGCTGTTATACAACTCTGTAGCGATAGAAGTAATTTGTAGAAAACTTATAGTAATGTAAACAGTTTCTGATAGTCTTAAGTATTTGTCTGGTTTGGGGATTCTTCTTTACACTGGTTTCCTCATTAATTAATGAGTTAAATAAAATCTTTGATATATGTTTATTTTATATCTGGATAAGAGTCATTATTTCAACCCTTTTGAAAATTATTCTTGCCCCTGTGTGGGAGCGGCCATAGTGATGGGGAGGAGTGAGGCAGACTTCTGATTTTAATTGCAGGCCTTTAGTTACTGTTTGACTTTCTAACCAAGCACACCTCATTTTGATAATAATAAATAAATTTGAAAAATAATTTTTCAATATTCATCATGAAAATTACAATATTAAAAAACGATGAAACTGTGTAAAATGCTTAGCACTCTTGAATGAAGATTTTTTTTTTTCCTTTTTCTCCCCAAAGCCCCCCGGTACATAGTTGTGTATTCTTCGTTGTGGGTTCCTCTAGTTGTGGCATGTGGGACGCTGCCTCACCGTGGTCTGATGAGCAGTGCCATGTCCGCGCCCAGGATTCGAACCGACGAAACACTGGGCCGCCTGCAGCGGAGCGCGCGAACTTAACCACTCGGCCACGGGGCCAGCCCCTTGAATGAAGATTTTTATATAATGGGCAGAGTAATTAAGTAGAGAGTGAGGCAGGTGAATGAACTGAAGGAAATCAGACGCATGTGGGTATTCTGTGCTTCTCAGGAAAAGCACATACTTCAGGACACGGTGCTTAGCCAACCACATCTGAAATTCTGCCAAAGTCAAAACTTTTGAAAACTCTTGTCATGTAGTTTGCTCAAAACTAAAGAATAACCTCTGAATCTGACTTTCCTTGCCTCATCCTCTTGTAGGAAAACGATTCTTCTCTTTGCTCTAAATCCTCTTTGAAGCTTCCTCTCCACTTTGAAATTGTTTTTCTGATCCCCTCTTAGTTACATCACTTGTGACCCAGTATCTTCCCTTGTGAACCTCAGACACTTGGCTTTTTGCTCTTTGATATTCTGTGCACAGTGTATGTCCCCAAAACACCACCTAGCAATGGTTCAGCAAAGGAAACTATGGGCGTGAACCACGTCAAATGACAATCTTACACCGTACTGTAGGATAAAAATACCATCAGGACTGGGTACAAAATGTGTTGCCATTTTATCTAAAACAGAATAAAAGGCATCTAGGGCAAGAACTTTATCTCCTCAATTAACTTGTGTACAGCACAGAATATGCTGATAGTATTTGATCAATAATAATTAATTCCATTCACTGCAAAAGTATCCAGCGTGTTCTCAGCCAAAGGAAAGAAACAAAATAACATGAACTTCAGTCTCAAATATAGAATACATTTTATAAATATCTGACTTTGGATTACAGAATATGGCAAATACTACTAAAAAAAAGAAAGTTCTTAGGCAATTTTATCTATGCAAAGTAGCTTGTGCTTTAGAGCTATTTTTCTTTTAAAGGAGTTGGCTTATCTGACAAGTTTGCCAAAGTCCTAGTTAAAAATGTGCATTTCACATTTACTCTCGGTGACTTCAAGAGATCCAAATCTTCTTTTCTTTCTTTTCCTCAGTGCTCAGTGGCAGTCACCTTTGAGGTCAGTACTTTCCATTCCAGATAAGCCAGAGAAAGAGAATTGTTAAGTCAGAGCAGTCTCCACATGGAAGCTTTGTTTATAAACAAAAAATAGAGAACCCCAATGAGAATATTTTGTATGGCAAACGGCTGACCTCAAAGTCTTTCGAAGAGCCTGATTTAGAGGCTATCTAACTTCTCTGCCAACTAAGCATCAGCAGTACAAAGTAAAGCATCAGCGTAGGACGACGCTGGAGAAGCAGCCATTACTGTGTGAAACACTGAAATGGGGACGAGGGGTGGAGCTTATTCAAAGGCCAGTACATCCCAACAGGATTCTTGCAGTTCAACTTCTGCTTCCTTTCTTCGTGTACAAAAGATTGACTAGCTATAGTAAAAATGCTTTTAACATTTTCCTCCAAAGGAAATGATTTTTGTGTTGTCTAATTAGTCTTTAAGTGCTCGTGGAGCCACAGCCTAACGACCTATTTTCAGTTACTAACTGGGAACCTTGGCATGTTTAGTCGTAATAACACCCAACTCAGAACATTTGTTGTGGGAATTAAAGCCATTTTACTACATGAAAGAGATTTACGCCTAATAACTCTTCTTATAATTTTAGCCATCATCATGATAATTGTGATTGTTGAGCTAAATTCTCTTAATAGGTGATATAGTAGACTATAGGTTGCACATTTTACAATTGTTGGGTATATGGAAAGGTGTGTGTGTATATATATATAATTATTAGTTAAGTAGAGCCCTGTTTTACATGATTAAGAAAACTAATTAGGACTCCTTCATTAAAATAATTCCTTGCTAAAATTAAAATATTATAAATTGAAAAAATATTCCAGTAAACAGACGAAGATTAATATAAAACTAGCATGCAAGTTGTTAAGAAATAATAATAAAGCTCCAATAGATAATCTTGGTGAGAAAATCAAGTTCATAAGAGGAAACGTCATAATAATAAAACAAAAGTTACATCTCACAATTAAGCATATAAATACAGCTAAAACAATGGGTTAATGCCTAAAATTTCTAAAACATATTTTAATGATACACCTGAGGTTGGCAAAGGTATAGTCAATTTGGTACACATGTGTTGCTACAAGAAATATAAATTGTCATGGCCTTTCAGAAAATAAAATGATAATTCCATGAACACTTTTATAACTGCTAAGTAATTGCACTATAGAAAATAGATGCTAAAGAAAATTAGCCAAAAGAATTTTTTAAAACACCTGCATGAGTGTGTGTGTGTGTGTGTGTGTGTGTGTGTGTAGTATTGTTTTTAATAATAGGGAAAAATAATAGGCAAAAGAAATAGCTAACAAGAAAATTGTTAGCTCATGCAATATCTACTTGATTAGGTTATGTTGTATTAAAAATAGTGATTAAGGGGCCAAAAATAGTGGTTAAGTTCACATGCTCCACTTTGGCAGCCCGTGCTTCAGAAATTTGGATCCCAGGCGTGGACCTAACACCACTTGTCAAGCCATGCTGTGGTGGCACCCCACATACAAAGTAGAGGCAACAGATGTTAGCTCAGGGCCAATCTTCTTCACACACACACACAAAAATAAAAACAAAAACAGTGATTACAAACATTATATAACATCTTAGAAGTATGTTTATTTTGTATTATTACAGGAATAGGTTGGTTACAAAATTGTATCATACTACGATTGGAATTAAGAAAAAGTACATCTGTAATTAGGCAAAGAATAAAATTAGTACCCAGATGATGCTATTTTACTATGAAGATGTATATTTCAAAAATTCTTTACTGCTAATGTTATATTAATATTATTGTTTAATTTTTACAGTAACAAAAGAACAATGAATTTGTAAAATAGGTAAATACTTGATAAGTAAGGTATTTAATAAATTTGGATTTTTGGTTAAATGTTCCCAAAGTGAGGTACAACTCTAGTCAGCAAATGTATTATTTAAAATTATTGTTAAATGTTGTTTTAAAGGTTTTAATGCAGCACTTGCAAAACCAGTTTTAAGAAATATGAGTGTGTCCAGGTATGGAGTAGAAATAGTTGCAAATTTGGTCATTTTGAGAACGGTGTGAATTTCCTGACTGATTCAACATGCTGCTGTTCTCTGATGCTTTGTTTTACTCAAAAATCTGTTATTGTAGTCAAAATACATTGAATAAAATATTCCCAAACTGCTGAGTGTCAATGAATTTACTCAAGAACTTCACAAAAGAAAGATGTGGACAATACCACTCATCATTTCCTAGACCTTTTCCTTACCGGGGACTGACGCTGTGTAAAGAAGATTAGGGTCATATAATAAACAGATTCAACCTAAGAACTTTGTTATTAATGCTGATCTGAAAGGCATGTAGCATTTTATTGCTGTGAGATAATAATAGTGTCATATGGCTAACTGCCTACCTGGCTGGCCAATAGCCATTTCAAACTACAATGTCCAAGGCTTCTCTCTGCATCTTTCTCACTTCTGAAGCCTTCTCCTCCTGTGCTTTTTCCAGTTCAGTACACAGCAACTAAATTTTTCCACTTTCAGACCCCAAACTCTTGCCTCTTCTCTTTCTCTCACACCTTGCATCACCATATCCTGTTGATTCCTCTTTCAAAATATATCCAGAAACTAACCAATTTTCATTAAATCTACCACTATCACTCTGGTGTGTTGGGGAGGAAACAATTCTCTTCTACCCTTATAGTTTCTTCTAGCTGGCCTAAGAATTAAGTTGACATGAGAGAGATTAACAAGAGTAAATCAAACAAAGTTTAATAACGTATATACATGGGAGAAACTCAGAAAAGCCAAGTAACTCACCGAAACGGCCTAAGCCTTCACCTTAAATACCATCTTCACCTAAAGACAAGAGTATGTTAGGGGTTGTGGTTTGGGACCTAGAAGGAGAGGAGGGTAATTCACATGGAGATGGAAACAGCAAACAAATCTTTGCCATGCTGTGCAGAGACAAGGGGTCGCAGAGGACTCATCTCTAGGCCCTGCTGAGTATCCCCCACCACACTTACCTCATATTCTTTGTGGATATCTCTAGTGATAGCTCTGTTACAGGATATTGATCTAAATTTTTTTAGGCAGTTAAAAGGGAGGTACCAAGAAAAACTTTCTGAGTCTTTTTTTTCTTAAAAATAGTCAAGCTAAAATAATCCTCATGTTGAAGAGAAACATTTTGGGATGGCAAATTGTATTCCCCTTCAGGTGTAAATCACCATCGTAATTCATTTACTTCCTGCTTCCAATCCCCCAACATATTCTCAGTCCAATAGCCACATAGATGCTTTTTATTTTTTGAGGAACGACTTTATATATTAGTAAATTTCAAATATATACAAAAGTAGATAGAATAGTTTGATGAACTTCTATGTGCCCATCAACCAGCTACAGTGATCATAAATAATGACCACAGGTATTTCATGTATATCCCTACCCCCTTCCTCTCTTCCTGAACCCCTTGCTTGTTTTATAGTGAATTCCTAGCATCATTTTATTTCATCTATAAAGATTTTAGCGTACTTCTCTAATGGTTGAAAAGTCTTTTTTTTTTTTTTAACATAACCACAATATCTTAATCACACTTAAAATGGTAACAGTAATTTCTTAGAATCATTAAATGTCTGAACAATATTCAAATTTTTTCAATCACTTTATATTATACGTATATGGGTATATATATAAAAATACATAAATATATATATTCACAAATACATATACAAATACATATGAATCAGGATTCAACTCAGGATCTATATAAGTTCTGCTTATTACATTTAGTTAATATGCCTCCTCAGTCTCTTTTAATTTATAGATTATCTTCTCCCCTTTTTACATTCTTTTGCAATTTTTGTTGAAGAAGGTATATGGCTTGTCCTGCAGAGTTTCCCACAATTTGGAGTTTGCCATTTGCATTCTGTGGTGGCATTTAACATGCTCCTCTGCCCAGAATTTCCTTTAAATTGGTAGTTAGATCTAGAAGCTTAATAAAGTCCAATATTTTAGCAAGCAGACTTCATAGGTGGTGGTGTGCGCTTCCATTAGGAAGTGTAAAACTTTCACTTCTCTCTCTTGCTGTGACATTAGAAGCCATTGGTAATTATAGCCTTGAGACATATTTTATTAAGGAATCTATAACGTGGTCATAGTCTAATTGTATTACTCCTTGTTCATTGGTCAGCTGGGATACTTCTATAAAGAAAGAAACTTTTTTTTCTTATTAACTATTTGGTTATCCCAAGGTAAAAAACATACAGTAAAGTTAAACACTGTATTCTTTCAAATTTATTTACAAATATTAAGTAACAATCTCTATGTAACTAATGAGTTTCCTAACAACCTTTGGATTTCTAACAACTTCCAAGTAGCCAACGTGGTTTTTTTAAATCAATATGAACTCATGAATTGTAACATATTTGTTGCATGTCAATTTATTGAAGTTATTGTTCTTATTGACTCTCAAATTGTTACATAGTTAAATTGTTAAATTATAAACTGGTACATCCTTCAAGAGTAGGAACCTCTTGAAGTTGGCTCCTGAGCCATTCTGACCTGAGCCGAGGAGATTTTAACTTCAATTCCTGCAATGACAAAGTTTCCATGCTCAACTTGTCCGTGTCCTGCTTCAGTCCTAAAATTAGCCATTTCTTCCAAGAGCCTGGCTCCCTTTTACTGGGCAATGTACTATAGATTCGTAACCTGAGCACTAGCAGCCATCTTCCCTACCAGATCAGTTACTCTTTCTAGTGCTTTTCAGTGGACACAACCAACTTGGGATGTGATTTTCTTGTCTGAAGACATGTTATTCTGCTTATGTTCTCACTCTCTGTCTGTCTCTTTCTCTCTCCAAAAAACTTTTGTATGAAATTTTATTGTGTCTTTCTAGACTCACATTCCAGGAATCCCTCTTCAGTTATCTGAAAAACATATGGGAAGTTACTAAGGTCTAGCTCTGTCCTCTCCTCCACTTTTATCTGATCTTTTAAAACAGCTTCACGGATCTCTTGCTCTCTCTCTTTCAAGTCTTAGCCCAAATGTCATCTAAACAGTGAAGTCTTTCTTATTTAAAATTGAATTCTCCCATCTCTAAAATATTTTAATCATTTCTTTCTGTGGTTTACATTCTCCCAAAATGGACTTTTTTCCTATTTTTTTTTCCACTCCTGCCTTTTTAGTGCATTTAATACTCTCTGGCTCATAAGCGGTCAGTAATTCTTGTGAGACTAAGCTGGGTCCTATTATTTTAATAATGGAGAGTCAGTTCCTAAACTTGAGGAACTCTCCCCCTTAGAAAGAAAATGATATGTAAACAAATAATTACATCAAATATGATGAATGCCTAAATCAGAGTATGTGCTGAAAGCCATAATAGAAAGCAATTAATTAGAAATCACTTAATTTCACTTTAACTTTTCCAAGTATATTCCCTACTATGCTGCGTTATATGTCCTTTAATCAGACTAAATGAACTATTTTATCTCTTCATGCATAACCAGTTTGAATGTTTTGCTAGTAATCTCCCCACTCCCTGGAAGTCTTCTTTCTCAGTTTCACAAATCTAAATCATTTCCAGTCTTTCAGATCCAAAGCAAAATGGCATCTCCTGCATCAATCTTTTCTTATTTCCCAGCTGGAAGTAATCTTCTCGTCTTCTAGACTCTGATAGCACCTTTCTGAAACCTCTTATTGCGTTAATCACCATTTTTTGTGGGGGGAGGCACGGATAATTATATATATGTGTGTGTAATAGATATTTTATTTATGCTTTATAGATAATTGTACAGATATTTTATATCTGATTTAGACTCATCCAAACCCATTCCTTACCTCATTTCCTAAAGATGATTTGTAGCTCCTGCCAAGATTCATCAGGGTTTTTGCAATGTTTTGTAGTGGAAGCTAATCTGTGATTCACTAATACTCTTCCCTTATTTACATGCCTGACCCACTCTGTGTTCTGCACCCAAATGCAGGGGTTTCATATGTTTTCCTATCCCCATTTCTAAGCAAATGTCTGGCATAGAGTAAATGCTTAATAAATGTTTGAGGGTGGAAATATAAGAAGAAAAAAGTGAGCAAGGAAAGATGGAAGACAGAAAACTTGACCAGAGGCTTTCAGAAAGCAAAATATTTTAAATTATTAGCAATTTTCTCTAATTACAGATACTCCAGAGACTAACTTGAAGAGATACTTTAGGGCCTTTGACTGCTTCAAATTTCAACCTAGGATGATACCCTAGTGGGACATATGCAAAAGGGACACACTGGCCCATTTTGGTCTTGTGCCAGTTATCTTTGCATAGCAAGATCACAGATTGAGAGGCGTTCTTTGAGCAGCTCTCCCGTGCACACACAATAACACATTATTCTTTAGGCCACATTTGTCACAGAATCTAGATGATCAAACATTAGTGAATTTCTATCATTTAAAAAAAATTCATTTTCAAAAAATGTTTGTTGATTTTTTTTATTCCTGTATAAGGCTGCTTTTCATACTATTTTTCTGTCTCCAGGACTTGGAAATGAACGAGCAGTATGAAGTAAACACCAATGTGACAAATGGCTGCATAAGCTTTGGCACATAGGTAGATATTCTCACAGCGAAGAAATTCAATATAAATAATAAGCAATTGTTGTTGTTGTTGTTATTGTTGTTATTTCAGTTCCCTTAAGTTACTTCCTTTTTCTTATCTCCCCCCACCACATGCTTTAAAAGTCTAAACTCTTTTTAAAGTGTAAAGTTTAACTTTTAGTTTTCTTGGATCTTTTATTACAAGAAATGGGGAAGTGAAAGAGGGAGGAAAAAAAGAGAAGAAAAGTCTGATTTTTTCCTCAGCCCTCACAACACCTAACTCAGTTCATTCGATTCATTTCATCAAACTCAAATTTGGTGTAATATTCTTTTATGGGTCTTATAAATTCAGAATATGGTGGGAAAATGATATTCTATTTTACCAGAGAAGAACAAAAGGACGCTTTATTTAAAGAGAACTACATTAAATATATTTCCCACTCACTTAGATGAGATAGAAAAATATTTTTAAAAATGCAAAGGGAAAAGGAAGAAAAGAGACTCCCTCCTTCCAAGGAGGAAATTAGGGTAGTGAGAACGGTCACGCTGTTGGGAAATAGTGAGATAAAATTTTAGTCTCCAGCTGAGAGCAAGCTCATGCATGAAGATCTCTAGGAACTGGTTTACTTTGCAGTGTTCTGTGACCACAGGTGAAACCCTAATTCCAGCCAGCCTGCAGGTTTGTCATGGGGCTCAACAAGAAACCCACAATACAGTGGAAACCAGTCATCAATACCAAGAAAACAGTGTACATATAGGTACTCATTGTAGTTCTATGACTCATTGTATTGGGAAAAAAACATGTTGAATTAATGCTTGTGAAATAGTCACTGGCTTTATCGTGCAAATTCATGGGAAAGAAAGTCTCCAGTAATCAGAAGTCTTCTCAAATATTTGAACCTGAACTTGAGGCCACTGGGTGAATATAAATGGGCTGTTTCTTTCCCATCATTTGGCTCTGTTCAAAGTCTGAAACATGTTCTTCATTTAAAATGTATTCAAATCTAATATTGGAAAATCCTCCAGAGCCTTGTGCTTTCCTTAATTTATGTTTTTAATATTTCCTTATTGCTTTTCTAAAGCAATGCACATGTTTAAAATAGAAAAAAACAAGTACCACACATTGCAACTAAGTGTAGGTAAGATGAACAGTTTGGAATTTAATGTATTACTACAGTATTATTATGGGACAGAATAGACCAACTAAATAGCTTAGGAAAATTAAAGCATTAATTCTTATTATTTATATACAAAAATCAGAAAATTTCAGTGTAATTCTAACGCATGTGCATTTAATTCACTATTGAAACCACAGGTCGACACTGTGAACTTTCATGGAGAAAAGTCAAATGGAATTTAGTCTTGTGTAGATATAATTGTTAGGTGAACTTTGTTGTGACATATTAAAATAGAGAAAAATTGTGCACTCGAAAAAAATCTGCATTTAATCGTATTGTATAGAATATATCCAGCAAAATAGGATGCACATTGCTAATGCACTTTTCAAGTTGCAAGCAACAGACATTTATTTAGTTCTCCTGTACTGTATATAGGGACACAATTTTGTGTAAGAAATAGGTTTGGTCCCCAATCACCTTTAAGAGACCACAATGGCCTAGGAGGCAGTGTTTTGGAAAATAAAAGGAATTTTGGACTCATACCTTATTCTGCCACATACTTGCTGTGGGACTTTGGGCAAGTTATTCAACCTCTCCAAGCCCCGGTGTCCTCATCCATAAAAAAGGATGACGGTAGTACCAGAGTGGTCTTGAAGATTAACTGAAATAATACACGTACATTCATTAGCAAAGTGCCTTAGCACCAACAAATGCTAACATTAATAATATTATAATAATTATGTAAAATAATATTACTGACATAAACAATGCAATTGTTATTAATAGCATCATAAAGATTTTTATCATTCATTACAGAACATTCTGATGATAGAGAATTCGCTTCATTTTATTTTTTATCATAAGAATTCCACACAACAAAATCTGAAAAATCTTCATGGCAAGCAATTCAGACAATATAGAAATACATGTATATGTAGCAAATTCTGGAAGTCCTCCTACAGCTCTCATGCCTTCATCTTTCTCCCCCTTCCACTGTCCCTCCAAGAAATCACTTCACAATTTGATCTGTGCCCTTCCTGATTTTTGTCATCCACTTATACTTGTTTATATGTGAATATCCAGGTATTTGGCTTTGCTTTATGTAAATAGATCCTTTACAAATTGTACAGAGTATTACATAAATTAGATATACCATAGTTTATTTAACCATTTCTCTTTCATGAACATTTGGACTACTTTGGATTTTTAACAATTGTGAAGAATACTGCATTGAAAATCATTGTAGAAGTCTTTCTATGGATATGCCAAATTTTATAGGATGGACACCTAGAAACAGAAAAGCTTAATAGGGGAGTATGAAAATCTGCAAATTTTAATTGATGCTGTCAAGTTACCCTTTTAAAGGCTATAATAATGTATAATTTACACACTCACCAGCCACATATGAAGGTACCCATTTCTCATACTCTTCCCAACACTGTACGTTTGTTTATCCATTCTTTTAATGAATAATTGCTACATACACTAGTGCCATGTACTAGCCTCATTGCACCTTCCCCCAAAAGCTTACATTCTAGTAGAGTGAAACAGACAAAAATCAATACACATAGAAACAAGTGAATACTATTGTACATTAAAAGATAAGTACTATAAGAAAAAAAGGCAGGCTGAGGAATGTTGGGTAGTGGAAAGATTGCAATTTTAAATAGGACCTATTGATCTTATCTAATTGGATTGTGACATCTTTGAGATCTAATTGGAAATACATTTGAGCCAAACCTTGAAGGATGCAATGAATTTAATGAAACTATAATCTTACCAAAGTGTTTCCTTGTTCTCTGGCTTCCAAAATTGTTGACAATAACTCTCTAATCCACAAAATACTGCCCCTGCCCCCACCCCCGTGTACACGCATGATTTAAAGTGACCATCTTCTTCTTCCAATGCAGTTTTTCTTGAATAGTAATTCAACGATATCACTAAGATATGTCTTGAAACTTTAAGAATTTTAAATTATTTTTTCCTGTGTTTCTATGGGTCCTTTCAATCTGCAGATTTAGATCTTCATTCATTTAAGAAAAGTTTTGTTCCATTAAGTCTTTAGTTATTTTTCTTTGAAATTAGTTCTATATTTGTCTTAGAGAAAATTGCCCATATTTTCCCTCTCCATTTTAGAGCTCCATATGTATCCTCCGTTCTTCAATGGCCTCTTTGTTCCTTTCTTCCAAGGTTTGATTTTCTGTCCTCTGTCTTTGGAAGTGTCAACTCTGACTTAGCTACTTCACGGTAGCCTACATATCCCACAACGCTTGGATTCAATTTTCATTTTTACGTCATTGATCTATATAAAATCGTTTCAGAAACAGTCTGTGAATGCTGAACTATCCGATCATTTACATAACTAAAATTGTCATTATCTTTCTCTACTGTTTGAACAGTAATTTGGCTATTAATTGAATTTTAGCTTCAAAGTCATTTTCTCTCAGTTTTTAAAAACATTTCCACACTGACTTATAGAACCAATCTATAATAATGATAATGTTTACTGAAAGTTTACAAGTGCCAGCTTACTATGCATAATTCTTTAACTGATCAGATCACTTAATACTTAAGGAAAACCGATAAAATATGTTCTATGATTAACTATTTTACAAGTAAGGAAAATGGAGCTTAAAAAAGATAAGTGCTTTTTTAATTGTTTTATGACAAGGAAGTGACACAATTAGAACTGAAACAAGTTAGTCTGATCCTAGAAGTCACGTTGTTGATAACTGTTTGATTTGGGCTCCTTTGTGGGTAAGTCACCTCCCCCACCCCTCCGCCAGAAGTTTGAAGATTTTCTTTGTATCCTTGAAGTTTTGAAATTTCAACATGGTTTATAGTTGTGAGTCTTTATTTACCCTGACTCACACTTAAGGGGAATTTTCATTCTGAAGATTTACTCTTCTCTTTAATTCCTGGAAATTTCCCAATATTAGTATTTTTCTAATATGTTTTCTTCCCTTTTTTATGGTGCTATTTCTTTTATAACTATTATTAGATGGCTGTTGGACTTCCTGAATCAATCGTTTCTGCTTCTTTCTTATATTTTCTATTTCTTTTCTTATTTTTCCGTATTTTGGAAGACCTCCTTGTCTTTAGCTTTCACATTTGAATTTAAATTTGAACAACATTAATTCTGTTGGACTTGTTTTTAATTTCTAAGGCTTTTTCTTTTTTTTCAGTTGAGGAAGATTGCCCTGAGCTAACACCTGTACCAGTCTTCCTCTATTTTGCATGTGGGTCGCCACCACAGCATGGCCACCAAGTGGTGTAGGTCTGTGCCTGGGAACCAAACCTGGGCTGCCAAAGTGGAGTGCACCGAACTTAACTGCTAGGCCACGGGGCCAGCCCACAGAAGCCATAATTTTAGTAAATCTTGTGGTCATCTGTTTGTTCACTTAGTCTTGCTCTTTCAGCTTTTTTGTTTTCCCTCAAATTGGCTATGCTTGGTGTGTGTTTATGTTAAGAAATAGAAAGCCAGTTGGATGACTCTACATAGCTTGGAAAGGCTCCTTCTATATTTACTTAGGTTTATTTCCCACATAGGCCTCTCTTTTTTTTTTTTGCTGAAGAAGACTTTCCCTGAACTAAAATTTGTTGCCAATCTTCCTCTTTTTTGCTGAGGAAGATTCACCCTGAGCTACCATCTGTTGCCAGTCTTCCTGTATTTTGTATGTTGGTCACTGCCACAGCATGGACATTGATGAGTGGAGCAGGTCCATGCCTCGAAACCAAACCCAGGCCACTGAAATGGAGTATGTCAAACTTAACCGTTAGGCCACCAGGGCTGGCCTCATAAGCCTCTCTTTTAAATGGAAACTGACTGGCATTCCATATACAGATGGTTTACGTCAAAAGGTAGACTTTCCTCTTGTAAATATTGGAGTGAACCAGACAAGCAACGTGGGACATTCCCTTCTTTGCTTCATTGCTAACATAAGGAAAGCTTTATTATGCTAATTTCATGTTGCATAAAGCTATGTTTCCATTATTATTTTTCTGATTTTATTGATTTTTATTGTCTTTCACGGCCATTAGAACTATCTCGGGATCCCCTCTGCTATGTTCTATGTCTTCCTCAGGAAACCCTAAATGCAAATAGAAATCATTCCTTGTCAGGCAGTTAGAGTTCTTTATTTTTAATTTTCCATTTTGTTTCTTTCTTGGTTTTGTATTTCTGTTTTTCGTATGCAATTCCTGGGTTCTCTTCTGGTCCAAATGATGTCTTCAACTCAGTGTGTGTGTGTGAGTTGGGGGAGGGGTGATGAAAAGAAAGCACGAGAAGAGCTCCCTAAAAGATATGTGTTTGTTCAGCGTCAATATTTTGTGTATCCTTTTTTGAAACCATGAAAATTTTAAATCTTTCCCTTAATAGATATATTTTTTCTTTCATATAAAGCAATGTTTTAAACTATTGCATTGCTCCCTAAAAATCCTACAGCAAAATTACTGCTTTCAGAATATCTACCTTCCTGAAAGAGCACATTATTGCATGCCAGTTTAGGGTATGAATAATCCAGCTTGAAGAACAAGTAGGAGGAGAGGAGAGAGAACTACCTAGGTCTGCAAAATCTGTATTCCAGCCCAGGCTTTGCTCCCTCTAGCATGACCAGGACAAAGTGTAAGCTAATCTGAGGCTCAGGTAGCCTGTATACAAAGGAAAGAATAATGTCTGTCCTACCCCATCATGTGGGGTTGCTCTCAGTATCAAAAATACAGTTGTGCATAAGATCACTCAGTAAAGTGCTGCACATATTTATTCTTTTATGCAGAAAATATTTATTGAGTGCCTTTTAAGTGCCTAGACCTTGTTTTGGTATGACATTAAGAGTTTCTAAAGAGAGATCACGGAGGGGCTAGAGCAATGCTTTAGGAGTGGCTGGGATTTTTTATTGAAAATCAGAAGGCTGCAGAAATTTGAATGAGGAGGGGAACGCAATAGGGATTCCAAGTCAGAAAACCAGAGCACTAATGTCCCTAGGGATTTGAGTGGATTTTGGTGAACAGTGCCATCTGCTTGGAGCAAGTGCTCATTCAGTGCTCTCTCCACACAAATCACTCTGTTGGGCACATTTTCCACCCTTTAATGTATCTAAGCATATCTACTCGAATTTACAGGTTCTTCAAACTACAGAAAAGCAGGATTGCATAGCATTTTCTTACCTAGCCACTAGGGCATTTAAGTCAAAGTTGATTGTTTCATTTATTTATTTTTTCCACTTAGAAACTGACTTAATTTCAATGTAGTATAAGACACACGCTTTCATCATTAAATCCTCCATGTGTTCATGGTCGGGGCTGGTAACTGGTTAAATCACACTGATGCCTCAATAGCACCTTACAAGTTGCAGCCAGCCCAGCACTGTGCTGTCACACCCAAATTTGGATTCCACAACGCTGTCAGTGGAGTAGGATTTCCCTAAGGAGGACTTCTATCTCCGGAACTAGCCTCCCACTTTATTTTGACAAAACCCGACACCCATCTGTTTATGTAGTCTTTGTCTGATCGTGTGGGAATGTTGACAAATCCAGGTCCAGATAACAGAACTGAGAATCCTTTTTATGTTCTCATGTCTTGTATTCAACAAACATTCCAAAATAATAAAATGGTTAGCACAATTATTTTTATGAGTCAGACAATTAAAGGGCAGATTCCAAATCAAGACATATTCTGTACAAGTTGAAGATCAGCTTGAGCTTCTTTTGAATTATAAAAATGGCCTAAAAAGAGACAGGCAGGTTTCAAGAGTTGATAGTGCATAAATATGCATAAAAACTTGGAAAAACAAAACTTGGCTTTGAAACCTTGTCTATATGGTAGTAATATCCCTCTGGCTACATACTCAAAATTTCAGTAATGTGAACTTTTTTTGATTCTATATCTTTATTCTGTAATTCAAATCCTTTATGTACTGTGGAGTTGGCAAAGCAGTTTCTTCTCCATCCCACTCTAAAAGATCTTTCTCCATTTGTCTTAGCAATGTTGGAGGGCATTAGGAAAAGGAGGACTGACAGGATATAAGCAAGGGAATGGTTCATTAAACTCAAGAGCAAATTGGGAAAAGTTTTAAAATATGGCCATCTTTGAAAATATCTAAACTTTTACCTCAGTAGTGGGGAACTGAGAGAACTTATCACTGGATTAGCAATGGGCTATTAACTGCTGAGTAGGAAAGACCATTTATCATCTTTGGTCCCTTTATTGCTAAACAGGAAAAGTTATTATCTTTTCAGAAAGAAATGTATTCATTAAAAATATTGGCTGTGATGAAATTTGCAACTATGAAGCCTGAAATTACAATGAACCAAAATCTATATCTGTGTTTGTCAATCTATGGGATATAATAATGTTGCAATTTGGTTGCTTGCTCTTTTTTATTCTTATGTATAATTATAATATCTAGTATAATTATATATTATATAAGTGTTATTATATATTTCTATAAGCAAAGTGTAAAATGTCTTCTATTTTTGCCACAAAATATTTAGATAATATACATGTTTGAGCAGCTGGAATAAACCTAAGTCTTTAGCAATCTGCAAATACTCAACTCAAAGTTTCATTTTCTACCTTCTTTTTGTTTCAGTTTCTTACATCTCTATTTCTTTTGAATAGTTTATGTCTATATTTCAACCAACAGGTATCTTAGATCACAATACTGGCAACAATTTCCGATGTTATAGTACATTTCTATGATATTTACCAAATGGTGAGCTGCAGTTTTTGTGATATTTTATGTTTAATTTACTTTTATATTGAACATTTTCCTTTCAACTTAAAGAAAAACAGAACCTGATTTGAAGTAATCTCAGATAGCAGCAGCATTGCTTTAAAAATGTGCTTTAAAGGGGCTGGCCCCGTGGCGGAGTGGTTAAGTTCGCGCGCTCCGCTGCAGGCAGCCCAGTGTTTCGTTGGTTCCAATCCTGGGCGCGGACATGGCACTGCTCATCAGACCACACTGAGGCAGCGTCCCACATGCCACAACTAGAAGGACCCACAACGAAGAATATACAACTATGCACGGGGGGCTTTGGGGAGAAAAAGGAAAAAATAAAATCTTTAAAAAAATAATGTGCTTTAAAATGTTTCCTTTATCTATTTGAACTCATGTGCTAGGTATGTGTGACTATCAGGTTATATGTTTTGTGTGACTTTTTAATAGATTTGTTTTGGGCTGTAATCTCTGTGCCCTGTTCTCTCACTCAGTTCTATTACCTTTTTGCCAATACAGCCGGTTAGTTAATCAACACATTTTCATTCACATAGGGGAATCTTTAGCATAAATTGAGGTGTTCAATAATCTGCCCTATTAACTCCATTCTTCTTCAAGGTACATCTTTATGACTGCTCTTGTGAAAACTCCCTCTGTGCTTATGGCTTCAGTCAATTGCTGTAGTTAATTTCCCAGAAACTTGTAGAACAAGTGCAAGAAAAAAGTGGGGCCTCTTAGTTTGATATCAACTTGTTTTTCTAAATCTCTCTAGTCTAATCCTCCTTGTTTTTAGTCGTTAAAGAAATAGAAAAAAATCATATACAATAATTTTTAAAAATTAAGCTAGCTTTCTAAGGCTTTAAAATACCCTAGCTATATTAAGTTCAATCAATTTGAACAAACAAATCATAGGTGCTCTTTTTAATCTTGGAATGAATTAATTATTCACTTGTGCTTCTTGCAGCAGAGTGCTCACTCTGTCAGGTAGAATTCACCGTGGTGAGATGCTCTGGGGCTGGTGTGTCCTTCACAGTTTCCTCTGGCCTGAATTGTGCTCTTTGTTCCATTAGTTCCAGGATACAGTGCACAGTGACTTCGACTATACTATTTACACAATATAAATGTATCCCTTAGTTTATTCAGAATTATAAGCATTTATCCCCTCCAAGGCTTGGAAAAGGGTGTATTGCTTTCTTTGAAAATAATCAGTATAGAAAATATAGCCTCCCTCGATAACATAAATAGAAAGAACCAGCCTCCCTGCCTCCATGACTATTGGACTTCAGTTTTCTAAATCTATAGGAAGAGCATCACAAATTAAAATAAATATGTTCTAAAAGTTATATTGCAAAAAACATTGTATCAACAAAATAATTTCAGATAGATAGCTAAGTATACACAAGTATTTTCAGAAATCTTATTTACTCAATTTTTTTAGTTAACAATTTGAATTGTTGACTGGGAATAGACAGGATGTCGACATTTTAACAATTAGAAAGATTTTCGATAGAAAAAAATCTGCAAAAATATTAAATATATATATAACTTGAGAGAAACTACTATAGTGTGCCTCCGTGGTCAGAGGTATGACAAGCAGAAAGTTCAGAATCAGGCTTTCTAGGTGCAAATCTTGTATCTGCCATCTATTAGCAGTGAGTAAATTACGATTAGCATATGCCTTATACATAGCAAGTACTTGATCATGCTAACATGCCTTAGATTGGATTCCACAAAACATGTTTGGCTTCTATAGCCATATTTATCCAAGAAAAGAGAAGGCTAATATCTTTGTAGACTTGAGTTCCAGTGACCTGTCAGATTTGAGGAGTGCGGGGGAAAGGTTGTCTTGTGAAGAATAACATTCCAGCTGATTTGCCACAGAACTCTAGACCTCTTTACAGGATTGATTCCTTTACCTTGACGGACCGTCTATGGAAGTCTTTTATTAAAGTGCAAATATCCCTTTGAGATGAAACACATTAAGACAAATTAATTTTCCATTATAGAGAGCTGGCTGGCCCCTATCAAATCCTTGTAGGAGTGAGAGATAAAATAGGTAAATTAGTTGGGGAAAGAGTTGGCAGCTGAATTGCCAAAAATCTTTCCCAGTTAGAAGTTTCTAGATTGCTCCAATAAAGTACAAACATCAATAATAATTTCTTGTTTATAGAAATACAAACCAAAACCATGAAAGAAAAAGCATAAAGAAATAGAAGAAGAAAAAGGGGGAAGAGGAGGAGGAGGAAGTGATAGGAGGAGGAGGAAGTGGTAGGAGGAGGAGAAATAGGTAGGAGAGAAAGAGGAAGAGGGAAAGAGGAGGAGGAACAGTAAGAGGAGGAGAGGGAGAAGAAAATCATACTGGAGGGAAAAAGCAGATGGAGATTAAGTAAAATAGAAAAACCATAACTAAGATTCATAGATCTGAATAAATAAAACTGTGTTTCTGTCATTTTTCTGTTTCAGATTCATGTGAGAGTAGCTGGGTGGATTTTCAAAACATTTAGAAAGCGTGCTTGGTATGATCTCCCTTAAAATATAGACTACATGATGCACAAGAAAGTCACTTTGGGAAGGCTTGGGTGGTATGTCAAAAAAATAAGACAATCATTCACATACTAGAGTTGCAGAACCACGGTATATGCGGTCCATGAATCTCTATGGGCAGGGTAACAAAGCTAACAACAAACAAAACCAAAGGAATAGCAGATTCAAAGATGATTCCAAAATCACGAAGCACAGGGATAGATGAAATTGCAGGCACTGGCTCACAGCTGAGTTGCTTCTCACATGAACAAATCTTTGAATAATTTATTTAGTGGTGGTTAATGATCATATAATCTCCCTAATAATCAAGAAAAAAACAAGATCAGGAATTATATCAATAGCCTATAATAGATAAATAGTTTAATTATATAATGTATTATGTCCAATATATGTCATTAAAATATTTAATACATTGCTCATTTATGCTCAACCCCACTATAAAGCTATTTAAAGTAGTTTACGAAAATATCTAAAGTGCAACAAATTGAGAATGACTGAGACTATATTAATGTTGCACATAGGAATGCTTAATAGAAAGAAGAAAAAGAGAATGTACTTATAACTTACTAAACAAAGATCTCTGTTGCAGTACTAGCCTGTAATTTATATAGCATTTTCCTAAAACTTCGAAGAGAAATAAGAAAAGCAAATTCCTATGAAAATGAAAAATATCAAATCTAAGATTTCCAATAACCCACTTTGGGAATAATGTTCTATGGGAAAAGAATATGTTCCAGGCTACATCTAGGTAAAACCCCTCTGACCTTAAAATGTTTACAGAAGGAAGAGAATTCTTGCCTCTCACCAACGAGCCCTGGAGTGGGGACACTGCCATTCTAAGCTACGGCAGAGCTCACACATGGAGCAAAAGACCAGCCAAAGTAGGGAACTTGGGGAGGAGGAAGAGTTTAGTGGCAGCTGGGAGAGTCTTAATGGCAGGGAAGGGTGGGGAAGGGTGAGTTCTAGCAGCAAGAGTCCTACCAGAAATAATTGGCTCCCTCAAAAGGATTGGTGACAGCTGAATGAAGAGACTAGTTACAAAAGAATGAGTCGAGTTAGGGAGACCAGTGAGAAATGATGAAGCACCCTAGGATTATCAACGGTGAGAGGTTGTAGCACCCCCAACAGTAAATATTTCCCAAAGTAATCACTATTCTGACCTCTAATGTCACAGATTAATTTTGCCTGTTTTGAATTTCATTTAGGTGGAATCACTCAGCATTTATTCCTGTGTCTGAATTATTGTATTCATGTTGAGTGCACCAATAGTATTTTTATTTTTCATCAATATGTAATATGGCATTGATACCACAATTTATTCATTTCTCAATTACGAGTATATTATGAATAATGCTACTATAAATATTCTTGTGTATGCTTTTGGTGAACATAAGTATTTATTCTGTTGGCTATATGCCCACTTATGTACAATATATAAGAGTTCCAGGGGCCAGCCCAGTGGCACAGAGGTTAAGTTTGCATGTTTCACTTTAGCAGCCCAGGGTTCACCAGTTTAGATCCCAGGTGCAGACATGGCACTGCTTGTCAAGACATGCTGTGGTAGGCGTCCCATATATAAAGTAGAGGAAGATGGGCACGGATGTTAGCTCAGGGCCAGTCTTCCTCAGCAAAAAGAGGAGGATTGGTGGCCGATGTTAGCTCAGGGCTAACCTTCCTCAAAAACAAAAAAAAGAGTTCTAATTTTACATCCTTTCAGATGTTGTTGTTGTCAATTCTTTCAATTTTGCCCATTCTGGTGCTATGTAATGGTATCGCAATGTGGTTGTAATGTGCATTTTGTTGATGACTGATGGTATAAGATTGTTTTCATATGCTTATTGACCATTTGGATGTCTTCTTTTGAGAAGTGCCTACTCAAGTGTTTTGCCTATTTTTTTATTGTGGTGTTTGTCTTTTTCCTATTGATTTGAAAAAGTTCTTTATATATTCTTGATACAAGTCTTTTTGTTGCATACATGTATTATAAATATATTCTCCCAGTCTGAGGCTTAAAAAAGAATTGTATGGATCAAGGCCATGAAGATATTCTCCTTTTTTTGCTTCTAGAAGTCTATGATTTGCATTCATGTTTCTGTTCATGATCCATCTCAAATTATTTTTTTGGTATAGCATGAGGAAAAGGTCAAAGTTTTTCTTTCCCATATGATTACACAACAGCACCATTTTTAATGATATCCTCCTTTTTCCACTGAATTGAAATAGCAAGTTTGTCCTAATTTAGGTCATCACCTGCATGTAGGTCTGTTTCTAAGTTCTGTGTCCCTGTGCAACACCATAGTGTCTTAATTACTGTGGCTCTATAATAAATTTTGATGCCTCCAGCTTTGTTCTTCTACCTTGTTTTACATTTCCATAAACATTCTGGAATTAGCTTGGAGATTTCCACAGGCACACAATTTCTTTTGGGATTTTGATTGGGGTTGCATGAATCTGTAGATCAGTTTAGATAGAAATGACCTCTTAACGATATTAAAAATTCCAGTTTGTGAACATAGTAGTATGGCTTATTTATTTAGGTATTCTCTAATTTCTCTCAATAATATTTTACTTCATATCTTTTGTTAAATTTATTCCTAAAAATTTGATATGTTTGTACTATTTTAAATGGCATTGGTTTTACAATTAGTTTTCCAATTTCTGGTTACTAGAATATAGGGATATAATTGAGTTTTGTATAGTGACCATGTATCTAAGTACCTCACTAACAAAACTGTTAATTCTAATAGATTGTAGATTATTTTGGGTTTTCTATGTACGCAATCATGGCATCTCAAAATAGAATTTTACACCTTCCTTTTGAAACACTATGGTTTTATTTATTTATAGTTGCCTATACAATTTGTAGTGATGCCTACTTTATCATTTCTAATATTGGTAATTTGTATTTTTTCTCTTTCTGATGTCAGATTATTTTTTAAATTAGTCTATCTTTTTCTTGATTAGTTTTACTTAGGGATTCATCGGTCTGTCAAAATAATAGCAACAACTGAGATTGATAATTTAAAAATAATATAAGTAATAAATAAGTAGGAAAGGAAGAGGGAGAGAAAGAATACACTTGTTTATCTCTTCACGTTTAGTATAGGAATCAGAAGATATGATGCTGACAAAATAAGAACATTTAATAGACATTTAGTCATATTTAGTAGTTCAAAAATAAATATGAAGAAATAAAATATTATTAAACTGGAGTTGTTTTTGTGGAGGAGAGAGAGAGAGGAGCAAATTTTATCATTGCTCATAGTAAAGCAAGAATTAAATAAATAAAAGATGAAAGATATTATAGGAAAGTATAAATATAAAGATAGTTAGTAGCGGGACCGGCCTGGTGGCATAGTGGTTAAGTCTTCATACTCCACTTTAGTGGCCTGGGCTTCATGGGTTCAGATCCCAGGTGCAGACCTACACACTGCTGGTGAAGCCATGCTGTGGCGGTGTTCCGCATACAAAATAGAAGAAGATTGGCAGAGATGTTAGCTCAGGGGCAGTCTTCCTCATGCAAAAAGAGGAAGATTGGCAACAAATGTTAGCTCAGGGTCAGTCTTCCTCACCAAAAAAAGAAATATCTATATAGTTACTAGAAAAACTGTAATTTTTTAATATTATAAATAAAATTAAATTAAAAAGACAAAAAAGAGGATCATATTCTTCATTTATTTGTTATTTTATTCATTCAATAAATATGTGTTGAATGATTTTGTGTGTGTATCCGGCAATTTTCCAGGCTCTGAGGTACATGAGAAAAAGATGCATACCCTCCATCAGGAAAGAAAGGATATAAAGAGTAGACATAACAAATAAGCTATTAACGTGTGTAAAAGAAAATGATAGGAGTTGTGAACAAAAGAAAAAGAAGAAAAGAAAGGGTAGATAGTGTATTCAGGGAACGGAGAGGATTACAATTTTAAAAAGTATACCTCACTGAGTAGCGGATATACCTGCAAAGATTTAACAGAAGCAAGGGAGTTAGCCATATGCAGACCATGGTCCCCACGCAGAGGAAACCCCACTTTGGCTAGAGTGTACCTGATCTTTACAAGGATCAGTGAAGAGGCTGGCAGTGTGGCTACAACAGGGTGAGTGCGAGGAAGAATAAAATGTGCTGAGATAACAGAGGTCAGATCATGAAGGTTTCATAGGCCAGATGTGGTAGACTGAAACCTCCCATCAACAAATGAAGCATATTTCTACAAACCCAGAATCTAAGTTGGAATTTGGGGCTTGCCTTTACCATTAGAATGCGGCAAGTGAGGTTGTCTGAGTTCTAAAGCCTAGCGGCCAGAGGCCTTGCCACTTCCACGCTTGCTCTCCTGAAACCCTTAAGATGACCAGGCCATGTAGACCAGGCCATGTAAAGCAGTCCAGATTGTCCTACTCGAGAGCCCCTGTGAAAAATAACTGAGGTTCCTAGAGAACTGCCAGATGAGTGACTCCAGGTAACCACATGAGTGACCCTAGACAAGTCCAGCAGGAGAATTTCCCAGACGACCCAGCCCAAACTAGAGAATAAATACATGGTTGTCAGGGCCAAGCTGGTGTTGTAGCCGTTAAGTTCATGCACTCTGCTTCAGCGGCCTGGAGTTCACTGGTCCAGATGCCAGGTGTGGACCTATGCACTGCTTATCATGCCATGCTGTGGCAGGCATCCCACATATAAAGTAGAGGAAGATGGACACATATGTTAGCTCATGGCCAATCTTCCTCAGCAAAAAGAGGAGGATTGGCAGTGGATGTTAGCTCAGAGCTAATCTTCCTCCAAAAAAAAATATATATACATAGTTGTTGTTTTAAGCCACTAAATTTTGGGGGTGGCTTGTCACACAGCAATAGGTAACAGATACATCAGTATAATAACTTTAGATTTTACTCAGAGTTAAATGGGGGCACATTTTCGTTAAGTTTAAGGGCAGAGTGACCTGATCTGACTTAGAGTTTACAAGAGTTATTCTGACAAATGTGAGAATAGATGATGGAGCATCAGGCACAAAAGCTTAGAGACTGGTGAGGAGATGATTGCAGTTAATCCAGGATAGAAACGGTGGTGGCTAGGACCAGGGTGGAAGAATGACAAATGGTCATAATACTTACGTTTTGAAGGTAGACAAGATTATTCAAAGATTCAGTATTTAAAATAATAGATGTTGAGAGTTAGGGAGAAAAAGAGTCAAGGTTGACAAAAAGATTTTAGGCTTTAGCAACTGAAAGCTATAGCAAAATTGACAAAGGACATTATAACACATTTTATATAAAAAAAGGTGAGAAAATTGTGTGTCTGTCTGCATGCATACACATGTGCTTATATTTGCATAAATATATAGTGTAAGGATAAACAAGAAATATAAAAAGGATTTTGTATAGGAAATGTAAGGAGATGAAGTAAATGGGGACAGGGAAGAGAACAAGACTTCTTAGAGCATTTAGTTTTTAAATGTAAAACTATTATAAAAATAGAATTAAAATTGGAAGGCAAGACAAGCAATATTTTATTTATTTACTCATTTATTTATTTTTTTGAGTGCCTATTACGCACCGGGTACGATGCTAAAGCACTCTACATGTATAATTTGGCTTCCTCACTTTTGAATGGTGACCATATATCTACCTTGCGAGTCTGATATATCTGGGTGACAGATATTAGAAGTAACATATCATAGCAAATGTCTAGCACATAGCAGTCACTCTAATTTGTTGCTGCCATTACTATTGTTCAAGGTCAAGGAAATGGTAAACACTGGGATATAATTCAAGCTAGACTTTTCTGGTAGTAAAGTCCTGGGTATTTCCCTCTCTGCCATGCTCTGTCTTGTATAAAAAGCAACAGAATAGCTGATGTCTCCAATTTCACTATGCCAGGTGTGTGGGAGTAATGGAATGCAGATATGTGGAAAGTCAGTCTCAGGAGGCCAAGGAAAAGACTCGGAACAAACGTTTGCAGCAAACGTGGAAGTGGCCCAGACCTGAGAAATGCCAGGGTATTGGCAATACAGGTGAGGCAGGGAGTTAGAACTCATCCAGGTGTTCATGTACCAGGTACACACAAATATTGAAGTTCAAGTCAAGGCAGAGTCCGCTACCCTGCAAGCCAGCAGAAGCTGGAGTCAATGAAATTAAACCCTCGTTTTGTCTCCACCATAAGCCAGATTTTTCCTTCTGCTGAAGCTAAAACCAATTCCAGGACATAGTAAGTCCAGGGTCTGTTCACATGTAGCTTTATGAAGAAAAGACGTTGATTCGGCTAGAGTGCAGCTTAGGCACAGAATCAGCAGAGTTCTCAAGAGCTTTTTAAAAATTGGACTTTACCGGGGTTCTCTGAGAAAGTCTCTTTTTCACTTAGATTTTGAACAAATTGACAAATAAGACAAATAACAAACAAGACGTTGAATCATAACCTGGTAAAGACCAAGTTGGAGGACATAGCTTACCATGACATCCAAATGGGTTTCCTAACATCGAATCTCAGAATTTGACAGACTTCCCCACCCAAGCCAACTCCCCAACCACCCCCTCAAAGGCAGAGCCTGACCCCATAACAAGCAGCGCTCCTATTCCCTGTGAGCATTTTGCTCCTTGTGAGCAATTTACACTCAAAAGGAAAACGGCTAAGGCTGAACCAAGCATACCAGTCATTCTCTTGGTTCTCTGGACTACAGACCTTTGTGTTCATTGCTCCTCTGCTTGCTAATTCTCTGCCCCTTCTCCCCTTGGGCTTAACAAACTACTAGCACTTTAAAATCTCCTCCAGAAATCCTTTTATTGCACCCCCAAGATTAGATGAGGTGGTCCCCCTTCCTGCTTTCACAGTGCCCTATACTGCTCTCTCTCGTGATACTTATCCTACTTCATTGTAATTGCCTGATTACTTTTCCATATTTCTCATAAGACTACAAGCTCCCAGGTGATAAACACAGTGTCCTATTAATATTAACATGGTTTCTGCACATGATAAGTGCTCACTCTGTATCTGTCAAATAAATATCTGACTTCAACTACTTTTATACCAGTTGACTGTCATGCCCCACATCCAACTTGATCTCATTTATAGACTTGCTAGCTGTCTGCTCAGATATGATACTGACTTAACACAAGGTTGACATAAGGGAAGCCATATTGTAGAAAAGAAACTATATTGTAACTTTGAATGACCTCTGACTAACTAACCCAGCTGGATATGCACCCACCAGGAGATCTAACTGCTCTGTAGATTTTATGACCCCTGCTTGCACAGGTATCTCTCAACTGCGATAAGATAATAAATTTGTACTTTTGAATTCCTTGGGAATGTGATGACCCCCAGACAAAGTCTATCTGATGCCACCACTCCCAGTCTATAACACCAGACAGTCAACATTCCTAACCTCCTCCCCTGTAACCCACCGGCCTACGTAACTGCTTCAAGATTCTGTGCCCCCTTAAGGTGGTTCTTTTAGACATTAGTCAGCCATCTTACCCTGTGCTAGCAAGCTGTAATAAAATGCCCTTTCTCTGCCACCATCTTGCCCTTTGAAGACTGGCTTTTATCTTGTGGTGAACAGATCATGCCCTTTGTGCTGTAACAGATATGTTGGAAAGAGGAAGTCCAAAGCTTTCTCTTACATGCAAGTGTGTATAGTTGTAGTTCTTTTTCTGAAAGTGGCATCTATTTCTGCTGAGTTATCCCAAAACTCCTGGATATTTCAGAGAACTTTTCTGGTCAGAAATTTGACCTCATCATAAGCATATATATCCAGCTGTGAAATATTAGATGTCTTGAGTGCAGATAACTGAAATTCCTTCTTCAAGTGTGCCTCTCTTAAATAGAACTGCTAAATAAGTCTGCTGGGGGTAAAGCCCCTTCCCCTCTTCTAAATGTTGCTTCTCATGGAATACTTCTTGCCTCTCTTTGTGCCTTTACTCAATGCCACAATGCTGCTGAAGAGCTGGGGTGAATGGAATGTGGGGGCATATGTAAGTATGTGTGAAAAGGTAGGAGAAAAATCATAAAAGATGAATCTTGATAGTTATATACTTGAATCTATCTATCTATCTACCTATCTCAACAGGGACCAAGTCGTGAAGAGTGTTATAAGCCATCTTTGGAATTAATACTTAGAGCAAAGGGAGAGCAGGGTAGTAAAATGCGTTAAGCAGATAAATAATGACGTCATCATACCTGTGCCTTTAAAAAGTCAGTGCCTACAACACGGAGTATGTATAGAGAAGGATCAGCTTGAAGTCAGGAGCTCTGGTAATCCAAGGGGAAAATGATGACTACATGAAGCAATTATGCAGAACTAAATTCAACCAGAATTGGAGATTGCTGGAAGGGACTAGAAAGGTTGTCATAGTCTATCCATTTATAAAAATGAGTCTATAGCTGTAATTTATAGAAGAAGGTAACAGTATTGATTAGGTGTACAGTCTATTTTCAAACAGTAGGAGTGGTTTTATAAGTGAACATAAGCAAGGCCATCTTGTAAGTGAGCATAAGTGAGACCATCTTGTTACATTAAATAACCCTTTCTTAGTTGAAATCTTTCTAGCATGTGATCATTGTAAATTGCTGCATGCTTTCATGATTTCCTGGCCCTATCCCTGCTGAGGTACCCTGATAGCTTCGTTCTTAACAATTTTAATGAATTTTCCCAGGGAATAAGAAGGCCTCCAGAAAGAAAGAATACCTGTAGAATATTCATCATCATCAACAGAATAAAAGAACAATAAGAGATCCTGGAGTCTACGACGTACATTTCTAAACCCCCTCCTTACTGCCCATCTTTCCTATATAACTGTCTCAAGATTCTGTAATCCTTGAAGATGGGTTTTTGAGACATTAGTCACCATCTTCTGATTTGCCGGCTAATCTAATCCAATTAAACTTCCTTTCTCAATCTCTAGCTAACTTGTGATTAATTGGCTCAGATCGAGGCAAGCAGAGCGGGCCCATTGTTTGGTACCAGTTTCTTGGGAAAGTGTAAGGAGTCGTCTAGCCCTGGTGTTAATAATGTCTACTTCTAAATGTTGTATTGGTGGTATTCCAAGGATTTACACACCACTTGGTTCATATTGGCAAAGTATACCTGCTCTTGGATTGATGAAATCAATAACGTCATAAGCTATTGTCATTTTTGTGTGAATACAATACACAGCTGTTTTACTAATGCCATGTCTAAACCAAGCCAAGCTTGCAACAGGATAGTTCAGAAAGCAGTGATCCTTTTCAAGTTCCTGCTGTCAAATAATTTACTGTCCGTAGGCAAATGTGGACTTACACATTTTTGTTTAAATCATTCAACTAACATTAACAACCATTCTGTGATAGGGACAGGAAATCACCAATGAAGAGGATGTAATTTCTGGGCAATGGGGGTCACCATAAAATGGAAGCACTTAAGTATCAATCACTTCATGGTTGGGTTCCAAATGTGGAGCTATTCTTTTACAAATTCTACCAGAGCAAGCATCAAGAGCCTCTTTGCAAAGTAGGAAAATAAAAATAATTTTTAAAAGCCTTCCTCACTCTCATTACAATGCCTGAAAGAGAAAAATAATCTTAAAAAATTGCCATGTACAAAAGAAGCATTTAACATTGTATAAATATTCTGATACAGCTATGGAATACAAGCATTATATTATTAAAGATGGTTTCAAAATATTCAGAAACGTGAATACATATGTTAAAGAAATTTTTCACTTCAAAAGTGGCCATTGAGCCCACATCAATTAGATGTATTTATTATGGGCTGCCAGCAAAATGTAAAAATGGTTTAGACACATAGAACTGGACATCATGATGACATTCATTAAAATAAGATTTTACCCAATCTAGGCCTTCTGTAAATGATAGAACTGAAGTATATCCTATTTCATGTGGCAGGGCTAATAAAAAATTTCAGATAAAGCCCAGAATATTTGGCCAGCATTCTATGTTTGTGCCAATGACTTTGTTGTTTTTCTCATAAATCCCCTTTGCTCTATGATTTTCCAAGTCTAAAATATTCATTAGTATGATATTTATGATAATGACTGAAACAATAAGAGCCCAATTAGAGCATGACAGATTTAATGCATTGCTTCACAAACACTCCCTACTTACCAAAATATCTCAACCATTTTAGACAAAGCATCTTGACTGTGTTTTGCTTATCACTGCAGGGCCACATTTACAAGGACAGCAAAACCTACAAGGTATCTAAAAGAGCCAGCCACATACTAGGATTTGGGAGGAGGAGTAGTAGAAAAATCAGTTAATGTTACCCCACATTGTTTAGGGACTAAGAATGCCAAAAAATAAAACCAGATACTAGCAAATAAAGGAGGATTCTCGATGTTAGTTCACTCAGCCCAACTGACCATACTCTTAACTCCTATAAAAACAATGAAGTAGAAGTTCCACAAGGGGTTTTTAGCTGAGAGAATGCAAAAACAAGTTGAAATCCAAGTCTATAGGCAAGCAGGGAAACCTATGTATCTAAGTTATGTCAACAGTTACTATAAAAATCATAACGCATGATTTTGCTTACACCATCCACTCCTATCTTCCACATAGGAATTCTAGGTGCTCTCAAATTTCTCCCAACTTTTCCTGCGAGTACCTGTGGACATTCCATTTGTGGTCATCACACTATCTTCTTGTGTATTTGCCTGTACTTGTTTGACTCGCTACTGTGGTAACTGTATGCCCATGTCTGCTTAGCAAAGGTGAGCCCTTCTGCACACTAATACCTACATAGAGTCTATGGATACTAAAGAAATAGCACTGTATCCTTTAGTTCCAAACCCATTGCAATAATTTCTTTTCAACATGGAAGTCATACACATTGGCTTTTCTGGACCAGAGGCTCCAGCCTTTCTAGATTTTAGTCCCAGCCCCTATCCCTCTCACTTTAAGTCTCAGATGCCAGTCTAAAGAAGCTAATCCAGGAGATGACCCATGTGACAGACATCACGTTGCCCTCAAAACCACCCCTCCACTCTTAACCATGGACCATTATCTTTTCTTTGACCCACACTGGTGCGACTCGACTCACTCTTCAGGTTTCAGCATAAATATAAATTCCCAAGGGAAGTATTCTCTGATTTCCTTCCCTAAGCTAGATTAGGTTCCCCTGTAATATGCTTGTACGGTATTCTATAATTCTTTGAAATGCTTAGCGCATTTGCTCATTGTCTATCATCTCTGGGGGCAGAAATCATGGCTTTTTGTGCCAAGCACAAAGCCTGGTATGTTGCCACGCAGTTGGTACTCAGCAAATATTTGATGAATGAATGAACTCTGCAATCAGAGAGGCTTTATTTCCTCATATAACTAGATTCCTGCTTGTAACATTCATCCAACAATCCTCCTGACACTCTCAGACCTGCCTGAAGTCCAGGGTGAACACATCATAAACTCAAGACCTTTGCTCCATGCGGTTTTGTGAGTAGATGGTAGATGCATGTTCCACATCTCACAGGAGACGTCCTTTCTAAAAGATCATAACCAGGAAGGGTAGGCAACGAAACTACAGAGACATAACCTCAATAAGGTTGGAATTTTTGTTTGATTGGGATAAATGGGGAAACTTTCAGGTAAACATGGAGAATCCAGCCAAATAAGAAAGAGACGAGAACAGGAAAACTACAGTAAATGACTCAATCAGCTCCACAGGTGTTGTCAAGGGCCCAGCTGGGGGCTAGCTACTGGAGTAGAACAGGTGACTCCCACCCTTCAGGAGGTCACAGTTTGTAACCTGGAGATCCATGGTCCTGTTTTAAGAAAATGCAGCTGCGTGCACCACTGCTGCCGCTGCTGCCAGGACATCTGCTGGAGTGAGAGGAGGATTTTTTTTCATTAAGGCAACAGAAACGGAGCATCACTTGTCCATTTCCTTCCATGCTGCTCCCTCAAAAACATTTATTAAACATTCACTGGGAGCCAGTCTCTGTGCTAAGTGAAATGCAGTAACAATATAGGGCTTCTTTTCTGTTTCCTGCCCTTATTTCCTTTCTATGGAAAAACTAACATCAATGTAAATTTATATTAGCATAATAGTCAGTGTTTTCCGCTTTGCTTATCTTCTATTCCTAGCTATCAGCCAAACAGGACTCTGTTGATCCCTACTCTACCAGGCCTATTCCAGGCACAACAGAAGAATAGAGAAGGAAATTTGTGATGGGATGTGTGAGTCCTCCAGGAACTTACAACACAGCTGAAGAAACAGGATATAATCATTTAAAAAAGAGACCTGTATCCCTTTTTCTATTACTCATTGCTGCAAATCTAATCTAAAAAATCTATTTTTTCTAAGCAGCTGAGTAGGCAGTCACATCAAAAAAACTGCTTTAATATTCTTTTGTTCTCTCTTGGTGGCAATTTTTTATTTCACTGGGGATTTTAGCAGTGTCAGGATTTTACCCCCTACCAACCTGAACAAATTGACCCTTTCACTCCTCAACCCTGCCTCCTTCAGCTCTCTTACCTTCATTGATTGCTGGCTTTGCAAGCTTAGAGAACAATCTTTCAAGCAAGCTGCCAACACTGAATCATATGAGTTCTGATCTTTTGAAAGCAACTGGGTCTTCACAAATCTTATTAATAATGGTTGCAATTGAAAGGCAAGAGCTCCTGGTTTTTGTTTCTTCCCAATCTGAGGTTTCCTGCTCTCATTTGGTCAATTGAATAAACAAGCCTTGTTCATATTTTTTGTTCTGCTAAGATTAGCAGAATGTTCAGTCATGGGTGTTGCCAGAATCTTAGGGAATTGCACTTTTCACTTTAAGGCAGGATGGCGTTGTGATGGATGGTTCCCTGGGCTCTTTCAACTCTGCTTTCTGCTGTTTCTCTTTCTCCAGCCCATTGCATGCTGCTGTTCATCTTGCAAAATGTCTGACATCTTGAGAGCTGAGGAAAAACACTTAAAGAGAGATGGAGCTGGGGGAAAAGAGAAATAGTTCAAGTAGATTGACACGTTCCTGGAGATGTGATGAGCTAGTTACTGATTCATGTGTCAGACACTGTACTTACATTACCTTATTTAGTCCTCATAATAGCTATATGAAAGAGAAGCATTTTATAGATGACGAACTGAGGCTCAAGGCAGTCAAATATCCTGATTAAAGTCCCACAATTCTAAAAAAAAAAAAGTCACACTATATCTGAAAAGTAGAGCCTGGATTCAATCCCAAGTGAGCCTGGAACAGCTGTGGGTCCCCGAGTTTGTATAAAGTGCTGTACCCCAGCACAGAACCCTCATCACAGGGCACCCATGTTATCTCTTTCCTTTCCTTTTTCTTAGCTGATCTCTGAACTACTCAAGAATGCAGATGCTGCCTTTTTTTTTTTTTACCCCAAGAACCTACTTCAAATCCCAGCAAATTCTGAGTGCTCGATAATACGTATGGAGAGAATAAACGAATGAATGCCATTGTTTACCCGGCCTGCTACAGAGATTGTAACAATCAAATTGAATAATATCAAGGAGACATTTTTAATAATGAAATACTACGCATGTAAAGGTTAATATTAACATTGGTAGCTTTCCTAGCTTTATTTCTCGATTGTAACTTTTGAAAGTATTCTACTAATCTTTATGTCTTCTACACTGCCCAGCTGGATCTTAATAATTGGAAGCATTTAACCAATATTAATTGATTTGATGAATTTATGATAATTTGTTAGTAGTAAGACATGAAAAAGCCCATTGCAAGCTTTTCACTTTTCCAAGATCACTCTTGCAAAAAGGAAAGATATTTGGAAGAGGGTGAGGAGACCAGATCAGAAGCTAGAGAATTCATTATGAAGGCTTGATCCCAAAAGATGTCAAAAAATGTTGAAGCAGTGTTTTTTAATATATCTGCTTAATCTCCCAAGGTGTACAAGAAAAATTGTATAGGAATCAGAACAATAACCACCAACATGTCTGGAGGCACTGAATTCTTTTCCCTTGGTCCTAAGTGATTTTAGTAATGTTTGGAAAATAAAATATCCTTAAAAAGACATGAAAACGATTTTTTAAATAGATATTTTGGTTTCAAAGCTTTTGCAAAAAATAGTCTATCCTGATTAGCATTGAATTTGGCAACAGTAAGTGGGAATGGCAGGTTGTACCTCTCCCTTCAGGATAAAGCTCCTCTGGGGCCTTCCCATCTGCTTCTGCTTTGGTTCGAGGCAATTTCTCCATTTCAATCTATATATAGGTTCTACTTCCATTTCATGTTTCACTTGCCTTTTGTACTAAGAAAATGCTAAATCTTAGAACTGAGAAATTCGATGCCATGATGATAGTTCTGCTTTGTATGTTGTCACAGTGTTCTAAATATTGAAGAAGAGGATCCAGTGAAAAATCGTTTTCCAGGGATTGATGTTAATATTGCTACTAAAGAAAGCATCAAAGTGCTTACATATCATTCCACAGTTGGCAAACAGATCCGCCATATGGTTTCAGAATATCTTCTTGACTATATAACAAGGAATACAGAAATCTTCTTAAATACAAAAGGCTTTATATTGAGAAGTATTAATAGTACGGACTCATAAAAGTGAAAAATATGTCCAAATGCTCCAATTCTTGCTTATGATTCAAATGAGGGGGAAGGATCAAATTTGACCGTATCCAACAGATCCATATACATACCTGTATGCTTTATATAATAATGGTCATCTGTCAGAAAAGAAATCTGACAATGTGGGTTTGATATGAGTTCATAATTTTTATTTTGTGTCATTTTGTTTTGTTCTTGCTGTTTTGCTAGTTATCCACTAGGCAAAAAGAGAGATCTCTAATTAGACCACTCATTAAGAAGAATCTCAAAGTTCCTTGTCAACATTGATTGAATCAACATTCTCATTTTATTGGAAGAAAACCGATACTCAGAGTGTCTGAGGAAATTGCCAAGAGTCACATATTACCAGAGCTGGCATTAAACGCATATTCTGTATCATCTTGGTCATGGCTCTTTATCCAGTGTGCTTTGTCCTTTGAGGGAGCCAGAGTAGCATAGTAGGAAAATCACCAGTCTAGAAGACTTTTAAAAAGTGAAACAACTTGTACTGAGGCTTGATTCTGTCCCTGACAAAATGGATAACTTTGAGAGAAAGTCTTTTGAATTTTCAGGACCTCAGCTTCCTTTCATAAGTAGAATGCCTACTGTGACAAAGTACTACATGACATATGAGATCATTTTTAAATGGTGATTTGCTGCCAAAGGAACTTTAAATTTTCAAAACTGCAAGCTGACATCCTGTAGTTCTCAATGCATCACTATAACACAGATGTGGGGTATTCTACCCTAAGTGAGAAACTGCAGGAAACTCCACAGGAATGAAAGATGGCTTCTTTCTGTCTCATTTACACCCATTCACTCTTATTCTGAATAAAAGCCTCTTTCATTTTAGTTGAAACTTGTTAATCAAAATATACTGAAATTGTGTGGGAGAAATTACTGAAATCCACAGCACCTCAAACTTAACATCCTCCAAAATAAATTTGTTATTGTTATGCCTGTTTAAGTCTTCTCTCCCTGCTTTTTGTTACGTGCTGTCAAGTTGGCTCCGACTCCTGGCGACACTATGAACGAGTGATGTCCACAGTGTCCTGTCTTCAACAGCCCTACTCAGCTCCTGTAGACTCATGCCCATGGCTTTTTTTATGGAGTCACTCCGTCTCATATTTGGTCTTCTTTTTCTTCTGCATTTGAATTTTTCCAGTACTATAGTCTTTTCCAAAGAATCCTGCCATCTCATGATGTACCCAAAGTAGGACAGCCTCAGTTTTATCATTTTTGCCTCCAGCAATAATTCAAGCTTAATTTGCTTTAAGACCCACTTGTTCATCTCTCTCTACTAGAACTTAAAAAATGTTTTTCCAATTTCCTATGTTAGAAATCTCAGTTGTTTTTATTTATCCTCTCTCTACTTCCCAAGTCAAAGGATACTACTTCTATTTCATGAATTCAGCTTTAACTACTGTTTCTCGTATAAATATATACTTCTCTTTAGCCATGTCCCCTATCATGCCTTTACCGCCACAGCCATCCAAGCTCTGTTTCATCAACAAACCTTTAAAGTGATTCCAACCAATCTTCCTGCCCCTGGTCATTCTTGTCACTGTGTGCTTTCCGTTGTTCTCTATGCCTGGCAAATTAAAATCCAAACTCTTTCTCATGATCTAAAATGGCTTTGTCAGTCAGATCCGAAATATTTTTCAGACCTTAACTCTGGAACTCTAACTTCCTCTGCTCACCTTCCTTTCTATCATCCACAAACCCTGAACAACTTTTGCTACACTTCTCACCATCCCTTAATGTCCTCTTTTCCCTGACTCCATGCCTTTGTACATGGTACTTTTGTATGCAATGCTCTTCTTCCTTCCAACATTCTAGGACGTTTTCCTGCTTTCTTGACACATTATTCATTCTTTAACTTAGGCTATCATTGTTCTTTATCCTTTCTTTTTGTACTGCACTTATTTTTTTCCAAGATAAAATTCATGTACCACAAAATCCACCATTTTAATGCATATACTTCAGTGTTCTTTAGTGTATTCATTAGCTTGTGCAACCATCACCACTATTTCATTCCAGAACATTTTCATCATCCCAAAAAGAAACCCACTAGCAGCCACTCTCCATTTTCCCCTCTACTTGACCCTGACAACCGCTTAATCTGCTTTCTGTCTCTATGGATTTGCCTATTCTAAACATTTCATATAAATGGAATCATACTATATGGCCGATTGTGTCTAGCTTCTTTCGCTTGGCATTATGTTTTCAGGCTTCACCCATGTTGTAGTATGTATCAGAATGTCATTTCCTTTTATCGCTGAATAATATCCATTGCATGAATACACCACATTTTGTTTATTCATTAGTTGATGGACATGTGGGTTGTTTCCACTTTTGGGTTATTATGAATAATGCTTATTATATTTATTTTCAAACTAAATTTAATTTGTTTTATTAATACTACTACAAAGCTTCTAATAAGCACCTTTCCCTATTCTTGAGCCCCACACTCTAGAGGAAACCAATTTTAACTCTTAGCTTTTTCTTCTTCTATTTACATTCATTTTCCAAAATATGCTTTTCCTTTTCTTTTCAATTTTAGACACAATCTGTTGACAATTTACCAGAGAAGAATTCAGCAGTGTTCCATTTAATCCATATTTTCTTCCCCCTGTTCATCTTCCTAGTAGTTATTTCACAAGTTTTTGTCATTGCAGTATCCAGTGTACAAATCCCTATGTCTTATAAATATTTTCCATAGCTGACCCAACTGGGTTGACATATTATTTATAAATAAAAAATAAGATATTTTCTTATTTATAATATGTGTAAATATTATATATGAATCTGTGTGTGTGTGTGTGTGTGTGTTATTCACAGCTGACCCAATGGGTTTGCTATACTATCTATTGAGAGGTCTGAGGTCATCCTGATTCCTGCTTTATTGGTTTTTATTTGCATTGGCTTTTGTTTTTATTTTGTTTTATTTTTCTCTCTGGAAGCTTTTTAAGAATTTCTCTATACCATACAAAGTTCTTAGTAGAAAATGTATGTGCATATTTTGTTTATCATTTTAGTCTCTCTGTGATCTAGAAACTCATGTCCTTCAGTTACAGAAATTTTTCTTACATTATTCTCTGATAATTTTCCTTATGTAATTATTATTCTGATTTTCGATCACTTAGAATTTCTCACAATTATCTTTTTTAATTCCCAATAGTAAACGTTTTGGTCTTTTTTGGTCTATTGTCTGCGAAAATTCATGAGTAATTTCACCAAATCCTTCTTTTGATTTAAAAAAATTTAACTAGTTCTATGTGGGATGCCACCACAGGATGGCCTGATGAGTCGTGTGTATTTCTGCGTCCAGGATCTGAACTGGCGAACCCTGGGCCACTGAAGTGGAGCGCACAAACTTAACCACTCGGCCATGGGGCCGGCCCCTCCACTATTATTGAGATATAGTTGACATACAGCACTATATAAGTTTAAGGTGTACATTATAATGACTTGACTTACATACATTGTGAAATGATTACCTCAGTAAGTTTAGTTAACATTCATCATCTCATAGATACAAAAGAAAACAGAAAAATAATAGAATTTGGTTGTGATGACCACTCTTAAGATCTACTGTCTTAACAATATTCAAATATACAGAACAACAGTGTTAACTATAGTCATCATGTTGTACATTGTTTAACTTCTCGGAACTTTGTCTTAACCCTGTCCTTCCTCTTATTTTTCTTAAAGAAATAAAATTACATCTAGTTGCATGGGTGCATTCTCTTTCTGAGATTTTTTTTTCCTATTTGTTACTTTGGGTGTCTGTATTTCTGGACTTTTCTCAAATGTCCTCTAACCCTCAGGTGTCCATTCATGACCCAATAAAATAGAAGACAAGAAGTAATCTTATCAGTTCCATCTTTTTCTTGGAAACCCTTCTCTTGAACGATACCATAGCCCAACTGTAATCTTGACAGATCGTTCCTTGGGTCTCACGTATATCTATCATCCTGGGATTTCACCATTTTCTTGATTCTACATCTTTACCACCCTTTGTGATGAATCTCCTCTTTGTCATGTCTTTTTCCTTCTTGGTTTATTCTTTCATTTATGGGAGCATATTGATAGTGATTCCTGAAAAAGTTTGTGACAAGTAATATGTTTTATAATATGGTACACATGAAAATAGGTTTATTCTACATTCACATTTGATGAGTCGTTTGCCTGGATATAAAATTCTTGAATTAAAATATTTTTCTCTCAATTTTGAAAGCAGCGATTCATTTTCTATTAGCTTCCACCATTTCTATTAAGAATTACAAAATCCTCTTAATGCAAATTACTTTTTATGTTAGCTACTCTCTGCCACCCTTTGGGAACCTGGAGGATCATCTATTTGTCCCCAGCATTCTGTAATTTGCTGTTATATGTATTAGTGTGAGTCTGTTTTCACCATGTGTGCTGATAACTTTAAATCTGGAAAATCATGCCTCTATGTGTTGTGAATATTTCTCAAATCTTTCATAGGTGATATTGTCCCCTGGGTTTCCTCTGCTCTCTCTTTTTGGGTCCCTATTATTCAAATATTGGGTGTCTTGAATTAATTTCTAATTTACTTCTATTGACACTTTCATTTCTGAATTCATATTTTTAAATTTAAACAACAAAAAAAGGTTATGAAAAGAGCCAAAAAGCAAAAAAAATTAAAAATTGAAAAAAGGAAATGTCTGACAATCCTTGGCTATATGCTCATATTTAAGCATGTGGGACTAAAAATGCTGTTTGGAAAGCTCTGAGTAACACATGGTTGGGGCTTGTCAACTGTGTGTTTTATCGTGAGAAGATTAGACTGGCCTGTTTGTTTATGAAATCTTGATGTAAATATCTTTAAATCTTTTCTATTGGAATGATCCTATTCCCTAAAAAAGACTTTTCCAATGTTCTGTCTGATGAGTGAAAACACGGCTACCATTGTCCTGGCAGATGAGCTGAGAGTAGTCTGTGGGTCTCAGAGTCTCGTCTGTACACATTCTCCTAATCCCCCTATTCATAGTATAGAACACAAAACTCAGATGTGCTTGGAGTCACTACGTCCAAAAACAAACAACGATCTCTATCTTTTGAAGAAAAAAATTATCCAGTGTTCTTTCGGGTTGTGAGAAATTTCCTGGCTGTGTGGAGGCAGGGAAGAGATCCAACCATTCAACTGTTTCTTACATTTTTAACTAATGAACCTTATGTACCCCCTCTCTTCCTTTCCTCTTTCAGCAGAAACATGTGTCATTATTTTTTAGTCCTGAGGGGATTCTTAGCATAAACCAGATTGAATCTTGGCCTTATTATCCCTATTAAGAAGACGGCCTTCTTAGATGTGCTAGTCAATTACCATTTGCCCATCTGTTTTCCAGCTTTGAAATTTTTTTCTGTTATTTTCTCTTTTGCTATTCTCCCATTACTTTTGGATTTATTTTTTAAAAGACCATTTCTTTACTTATAATGGCATTTTTGGGTAAAATGAAATCATATTTATGTGTTTTCAATCAGCCTATTTACACAGAAGTCCCTGTTGGCTTCCAATATGGACTTTCAATGGCTACTACCACTTTTTCTCATGCGCTTTTCTATTCTTCCCTCCCTTCTCTGCTCTAGACAAACTATGAACTCATTTCTACCACTATACATTAGTTTGCATTTTCTAGAATTTTACACAAATGGAGTTACACAAGACTTGCTCTTTTTGTCTGCCTTCTTTTGCTTAATAAAAATATTTTGAGATCTATACATGTAGTTGCCTATATCAATAGTGTAATTTTTATTGCAGAATAGTAGGCCATTGTATATATTGAATACATTGTATTCCATTGTATAAACACAGTTGTTTATACATTCACCTGTAAGTGAGCTATTACAAATAAAGCTGCTATGATCATTCATGTACAAGTCTTTCCATGGCCATATCCCTTTATATATTTTGTGTAAACACCTAGGAGTAAAATGGCTGGATCATACGGTAGGTGTATGTTAAACTTTTAACAAACCGACAAACTGTTTTCCCAAGTGACTATCATTTTACATCTTCACCAGAAAGCTATGAGGGCCCCTCCACATCCTTGCCAACGCTTGCTATGGCCAGTCACTTCAGTTTTAGACATTCTAATATAAATGTAATGATATCTCATTATGGCTTAATTTATATTTCCCCAATGAATAATGGCATCAAGCATCTTTTCATGTGTTTATCATCTGTATATTTTCTTTGGTGAATTGTTTGTTCAAATACTTTGCTCATTTATTATTAAGCTGTTTGTTTTCCTACTATTGAATTTTGAGAGTCCTTTACGTATTCTGGATGGAAACACTTTATCAGATAAATGATTTGCAAACGCTTTATTCTAGTGTGTGCCTTTCTTTTCATTCTTTTAGCAGTGTCTTCTAAGCAGAAAAAAATTGTTTATGAACTTTTATTTATCATTTTTTCCTCTATGGATCATGTTTTTACTGTCATATCTAAAAAATTCTTCCCTGATCCAAAGTTACAAAAGTTTTTCTCTGTTTTATCTATGTTTTTTATAGTTTTTAGCTTATAGATTTGGGGCTATGATTCATTTTGAGTTAATTTTGGCATATGTTGCAAGGTAAGGATCTTTTGTTTTTGTTTTGTTTTATTTATTGACATTCGGTTTTTCCAGCACAGTTTGTTGAAAAGATGTTCTTTTATCCACTGAATTGCTGCATCACTGCCAAAAATCGGTTGTCTATATATGTGTTGATATACCTGGAGTCTCTACTCTGTTCCACTGATACAGTTTTCCATCATGACTACAAACACTGTCTTGGTTACTACGACTTTATAATGAGCCTTGAAATCAAGGAAAACTAGTCCTCCGATTTTCTCTTCTTTTTCAAAGTTATTTTGGCTGCTCTTAGTCATTTATGTTTCCAAATGACTTTTAGAGTTATTTTGTCAATTTCTACAAAAAATCCTATGGTATTTGTATCAGGATTGTTGAATCTATGGATCTTTTAGAGAGAACTGAGAGCTTAATGATACTGTCTTTCTACCCAGAACACAGCACATCTCTACATCTACTTGTGTTCTTTAATTTCTGTAAGGAATATTTGTAATTTTCAGTGTATAGTTCTTACACATGTTCTGTCAGCTCTATCTCTTAGCGTTTCATATTTTTATGTTATTATAATGATGTTTTAATTCAATTTTTGGTTGTTTGTTTTGATTGTTTCATTATTATAGAAATACCATTAACTTTTGCATAGTCACCTTCTATCCTGGATCTTTGCTAAACCCACTTATTAGTTCTAGTAGCTTTTTTGCACAAATTTTCTACACAGCCAATCATGTCATTTATAAATAAAGACAGTTTTATTTCTTCCTGTCTGATCTGGAGGCCTTTTATTTCTTTGTCTTGCCTTGCTGCGCTCACCAGGAGCCTCTAGCACAATGTTGGATAGAGATGGCTAGGGTCCTGATCTTGCAGAGATTGGTCTCTCACCGTTAGGTATGATGTTCACATTAGGTTTTTCATGGATGCCCTTTATCAGGTTGAAGAAATTTCCTACCATTCATACTTTGCTGAGAGTTTTCACTGGGTACAGAGTTCTGGGTTGAAAGTGTATTTACTTTTCGTGCTTCTAAGTTGTTGTTCCCCCGTCTTCTTACTTGCAGTGTTTCTGATGAGAACTCTACTCTCAGCCTTTGTTCTTCTAAGTCTAACATGCATCCTGTCCACCCTCCACCCTCAGCTGCCTGTAAGATCTCTTACCACTATTTTTGAATAATTTGATCATGATGTGTCTCAATATGATTTTTTTTTCATGTTTCCCATTCTTGGTTTTTATTGAGCTTCTTGAGTTATAGGGTTTATGGTTTTCATCAAATTTGGAAAAATGTTGACCATTACTTATTCAAGTATTTTTTGGTCCCCAACTCTCTCTCTTCCTTAGAAACTCAAATTACATGTATATTTGTAGCTTGAAGTTGTTGTCCAGTTCAGTGACGTTCTGTTCATTTATTTTTAGATCTTTTTCCTCTACATGTTTCATTTTGGATAGTTTCTATTGCTATGCATTAGAAACTTTTTTTCTGCATTGTCTAATCTGTCGTTAATTCCATCCAATGTATTTTTTATGTCATAATTTAGAAGTTCAATTAGAGGTTTTTTATATCTTCCATACCGCTACTTAATTTTTGAACATATAAGATAGTTATAATAACTGTTTTAATGTCCTTTTCTGGGTCAGATTCAATTGATTAAGTATTTCTCATAATTATGAGTTATATTTTCCTGCTTCTTTGCAAGCCTGTTGTATTAATCAGAGTTCTCTGGAGAAACAGAAACAATAGGATGTGCGTGTGTGTGTAATTCATTACAAGGAATTGGCGCACATGATTACGGAGGCTGACAAGTCCCAAGATCAGCAGTCAGCAAGAGGGAGACCCAGTAAGGATGATGGCGTAGTTCCAGTCCAAGCCTGCAGGCATGATAACTGAGAGAACCAATGGGGCAGTTCTTGTGGCCTTCAAAAGGCCAGGAGGCTTGAGACCCAGGAAGAGCCGATGTTTCCTTTGAGTCCAGAGGCTGGAAAAAAATGATGTCATGGCTTCAAGGTGGTCAGGCAGGAGGAAATCCCCCTCATTGAGGGGAGGGTCGGTCTTTTTGTTCCATTTAGGCCTTCAGCTGATTGAAGGAGGGCAATCTGCTTTACTCAGTCTATCAATTTAAATGTTAAAAACACCCTCACAGACACATTGAGAATGATCTTTGACTAAATATCTGGGTATCCTGTGGCCCAGTCAGGGTGACACATAAATTTAGCCATCACAAGTCCATGCCTTGTCAACTTGGCACTCATACACAACTTAAACCATACTTAATCTCCAAACGAAGAGGATGACAAAGTCATAATTCCACCTAACATGATACAACTATCTTACCTCAACTTAAATGTACAAACTCCTTCCCAGGAAAGTGTATAAAGTTCTTGAGTGATGTTTGCTTTCCTCCTTGATATCCTGTAACTTAAATACTGTGACGTATTTTTAACAATAGTTAAATACTACAATATAAAGTCAGTACACTTACGTTATATGATAAGGGGATAAGATAGGGGAGAAAACAAAAATATTTGCCATATATATTTATATACACCCAAATATATTCATAACAAAGTTAGGAGGAAATATTCATGACAATTACAGTCCTCAGTATTGTAACTAGTCACATGGTCACAGCCGGCATTCATAACTACCTTCTTCTATATTCCCTTTGCCTTCAGCAAATACTTCAGCCAGTCATGATTCTTTACTGGTAGCTTGACACAAACCTACATTCTTGAAGGGTGTGGCCACTAGCAGTAGTTCTGTCTGGGTTGGGTTGTTACAGTTTTCCATTGACCTTAATCACAGGGAGCTAAGAGATGCCCTAAGGGATCTCTTGTATTCCAGACCTACTCCTCCTTACCTCCATTGTGGAGTAGTCCAATTTTCTCTTTTTGGTCAGATCAATCACCTCAGCCAGCACAGTAACTGCCTTCTTTGCCTGTTGATTCAAAAGCATGAAGAGCCCAAAGTGGCCGGATGGTAGTCTCAATTTCAATGGAATCATTCTTGTGTCTCCTGCGGAACTAAGACTTTTGGAACTAAGATCTCTAGGACAGCAGAGCATGAATTCACAGGAACAGGAAGCACAAGTTTTGCTCCTGGGTCACTAGGGGTAATAGTGGTGACACTCCCTTTCCACCCCTTTACTCCTGGACCCATACCTTCTAGCTGTCGGAGAAACAGTACTATATGTTGGGCGCGGATGCCAATTAAGAGCAGATACAGCCTCCTAGAAAACTTTGTCCCAGCCCTGCAAGGTATTGTCACCTAGCTGGAAGGCTGGGAGAGAGAAGGTAATGTAGCAGGAGTGGGGACTGTGGGCATTTGGGCCACCTTTTCATGGAGTCACTACGTGGTAAGCTTAATGACAATCCACTGTTATTCTCCAAAATCTATCTGTCTTTTGCACAGGCCAAATAGGCAAGTTGAATGCTGACATGGTGGGAATTACCACCCCTGCATCTTTTAAGTCCTTAGTGATGGTGTTAATCTCTGTAATCCCTCCAGAAATATGGTACTGTATTTGGTTTACTATTTTCCTAGGTAGAGACAGTTCTAGTGGCTTCCACTTGGCCTTTCTCACCATAATAGCTCTCATTCCACAGGTCAGGGAAACAATGTGAGGATCTCCCAGCTGCCGAGCATCTCCGTTCCAATTATGCATTCCTGAATTATGGAAATAACCACAGAATGGGTTCAGGGAACAACAGCGCCCACTGCAAAATGGTCTCGAGCCAAAACTCCATTAATCACTTGACATTCATAAATCCTTACTCTGTCACTGGTCGAATACAGTGACATTTTATGTCGCCTGAAATTATTGTCAGTTCAGAGTCACCATCCAGTAATCCCCAAAAGTTCTGATTATTTCTTTTTCCCCAATGCACAGTTACCTTGGCAAAAGGCCATAAGTTCTTTTGGGGAAGGCTAGAAGAAAGATTGACATTATAAATTTGGGGCAGTGTACCAGGATCCTTTCTCAAGGGAACCCATCCTCCCTTTCATTCAAGGGGTTCTGGATCAGTAAACTGGCTCAAGTCTGGAAACAGATTGAGGGGCCATGACTCTCTTATCATGATTCAGGTTCACTTGATCTAGAATGTTTTCACTTATTCACATCAAGTAAGAATTTAGCAGTTAATGGGCAGGGAATATGAACAGACATTTCTCCAAAGAAGATATACGAATGGCCAATAGGCACATGAAAAGATGTTCAACATCACTGATCATCAGGGAAATGTAAATCAAAACTACACTAAGATATCAACTTACATCCCTGAGAATGGCTAAAGTAACCAAAACAAAAAATAACAAATCTTGGAGAGGTTGTAGAGAAAAAGGAACCCTCATACATTGCTGGTGGAAATGCAAACTGGTGTAACCACTATGGAAAACAGTATGGAGATTCCTCAAAAAATTAAAAATAGAGATACCATATGACCCAGCCATCCCACTACTGGGTATCTATCCAAAGAACTTGAAATCAGCAATTCAAAGAGACCCATGCACCCCTGTGTTCATTGCAGCATTATTCACAATAGCCAAGACGTGGAAGCAACGTAAATGCCCATCAGCTGATGATTGGATAAAGAAGATAAGGTATATATATACAATGGAATACTACTCAGCCATAAAAAGGATAAAATTGTCCCATTCACAACATGGATGGACCTTGAGGGTATTATGTTAAGTGAAATAAGCCAGACAGAGAAAGACAATCTCTGTGTGACTCCACTCATATGTGGAAGATAAACAAACACGTGAACAAAGGGAACAGATTAGTGGTTACTAGGTCAAAGGGGTGGTGGGGGGTGGGCACAAAGGGTGAAGTGGTGCACCTACACTATGACTGACAAATAATAATGTACAACTAAAATTTCACAAGGTTGTAAACTATTACAATCTCAATAAAAAATAAAAAAGAATTTAGTAGGCTTTTGTATGTATTTTACTTCTGGGAACACCATGATCACCAGCAAATGCCATAGGTCTGCCTGAGTCAGACTACTCTAATTGCTACCTTGATGCTGCTGCCCATTATGATAACCACATCCACCCTGGCTTTGGCAGTAAGTGTCCTCACTTGGCCGCTGCCACCCTGGAACCCAATTATTCCCATTACATTTAGGTTTCTCAAGTTAGTTACTAATGTTCCCACTGTAAGATCTCACAAACTTATTTCCTACAGTCGTGTTAAAAGATATATCTTCTGGACTCTCCCAGATGGGTAAATAGATAAATGACAAATCCACACTAACATTCAAATCTCTTATGTCTTTGAATCCATTCCTCTACATTAAACTAAGGCTGTTCCAGTATTTCTAACTTGCTCACTGTGGGCCACCTTTTGGTCCGTGTTTCAGCCAATCCAGCAACCAAACTGTTAGAGCTCTTTCTGCCTCCTCAAGCTGCAACATTAAATGCAGAATCTCTGTTTAGTAAGGCCATATCAATAAATTCAACCTGATTCAACTTCTGCTGTTGCCCCACATCCTTAATATCCATTCCTATACATGTTCCCTGGATTTTTTTTCTATATAAATTAGAAAACTGAAGCAGTGGTTTTGGAGTGTAGCACACTTTGTATCTTCCTGCAGAAGCCTGCTGAGACTTGATTCTAGTGATAAGTCTAGAAACAAAGAGGGGTTTTGTGGGTGAGTTCTGAGGAGAATCAGCATTGTCTTGTATGGTAACTACCTCAGGGGAGACCATTACAGTTTCCTCAGCGAAGGGAGTGTTAATTCACTCTGATTCACAATGAGCGTGGAGAGGCTGCTTCCACCGGCAAAGAGAACTTATCAGAATTTAGGGGCTCAAGTTCCCCAGCTTCACCAGGGTCTTTCCACACATCCCCATTCCAACTTTCAGGATCCCATTCATTCCCAGTCAATGCCTTGTCTTCCACAGTAGATACTCTGAGATGCTGGGAGTTCAACTTACATTGTAATTCAGCCCGTCACACACTGAGGTTTTATGTGTGATTTTCAGCCACCTCAGCCCTGTGGCCACAGGAGATAAAGGTCACTGGTAGGGCACCCAGAGAAGATCACAGAGCATTTGTGAGGTGTTTGAGCTGAGAATTTGAATCCCCGAGCTTATCCTTTTTTTCCCCGACTTTGTCCAGCAACATTAGGAGCAAACAGCCAATCTCATTATATTCGTTAGTTTGCCAATGATGCTTGAAAGTAGCATATACACAACCACCCAGAGCCTTGCTTCTTATAAGTGGTTGATTAGGAGTATCCATGCTAATATTTTGTGTATCTCTATTGCCAGATCATGCTAGGGACCAGCAATGCTGTCTTTACTATTAGAAATGCAGTCATACATTTCTAAAATCTGTATTAGTCAGGGCTCTCCAGGGAAACGGAACCAATAGGATGTACATATATAAAAGAGATTTACTGTAAAGAATTGATTCATGTGATTATGAAAGCTGCAGATCTGCAGTCAGCAAGCTGGAAAGCTAGGAGAGTAGATAGCCTAGTCAGTCCAAAGACCAGCAGGTTCAACGTGCAGGAAGAGCCCATGTTTCAGTGCAAGTGTGAAGGCAGGAAACAAACCTATGTCCTAGCTTGAAGGCAGTCAGGCAGGAGGAATTGCCTCTTCTTTGGGGGGGAGGGTCAGCCTTTTTTTTCCATTCAGGCCTTCAACTGATTGGATGAGGCCCACCCACATTAGGAAGGGCAACCTGCTTTACTGGTCTATCAATTTAAATGCTAAATTCATCCAAAAACGTCCTCACCATTGCATGCAGAATAATCTTTGACCAACCATCTGGGCATCTTTGGCCCAGTCAAGCTGACACATAAAATTGACCGTCACACCTGGTAAATTTTCACTGCATGCTAGACATTGTCAATTTAACCTTGCTGCTGCTGGGTTTTTTTATTTCTATAAATATTCATATGCTTTGTTCTGGGATGCAGATAAGTTACTTGGAAAAATTTTCTCCTTTTAGGTCTGTTTTAAGACTTATTTGGCACTACACCATTTGGAGTAGTGCTCAGACTAGGTTTAATTATCCCACACCACTGAGGTAAGTCTCTTCTCCGTACTCTCCCAAGACTCCATGAATCATGCATTTTTTCCCCTCTGCCTGGTAAGAACACACACTATTTTTGATCCTGTTTGAGTACTAGACACTATTACCTCTAGTCTTTGGGGGCTAATCCTTTTGGCACTATCACCTCTAAGCTTTTTTTACCTGTCCTCAGGTAATTTCCTAACATATATGTGCTGATCAGTACTTGGCTGAAGACTCAAGGGAGACCCTCTGCTGCTCTCTGGTTCTCTCTCTGTTCAGCTCTCTCCTCTCTGGCGCTCTGTTTTACTAAGTCTATTCTCCTTTATCTCCCAGACTCTCAGCTTTGTCTCCACACCCAGGGAATCCACCAGGCTCCACTTGGCTTCCCTCTCCTTGCACCATGATAAGAAAACTCCTTCACACAGCAAACAAGGGCAATCAGAGGTCTCGCTTCATTTTTCCAGCATCGATCAGGAATCATTGTCCTTTGTTTTCTGTTGTTCACTGCCTGAAAAACCATTGTGTCATATATTTTACCTGGTTTTTGGTCAAGTGAAAGGGTAAATACAATCCCCATTACCCCATCTTGATTAGAAGGAGTGATCCCCTCAGTATTTATTTTTTGTTGTTTTATATGTCTTTCTTTCCAGTAGGCTGTGAGTATATAAAAAAGAAAATCAATGCCCACACCCAACAGTAACCAACAAGTATTCTGTTGTTAATCTATGTCAAGAACAGTGCTAAGAAAGTCACGTACATTTAACTTATTTAACCCTCACACCCACTCTATAAGGTGTGTATTGTTATTAGTCTCATTTTAGAGATGAATACACCAAAACACAGGGTGACAGGTAACTTGCCAAAGGCTTCACCAGCTAGGAAACGATAGATCTGGAATTTGAATCCAGGCTCTCTTAACATTCATGTAACAGTTCCTCTCCCAAGTAGGGGTTCTCAAACCTGACACTGTCAAATTTATCTTGGAAACTTTTAAATCAATAGATTGATTCCCTCCATCGCTTTGCAAAGTTACTGAATCAGAGTCTCCAGGGATCAGACCCAGAAATCGTATTTTTAAAAAGAACACGAGATAATTCTAATGTATGCCCAGTTCTGTAAACTACGTACTGTTTTAGAAGTGACTTTTAAACTTGAAAGTTTTATTTAACCACATAGTTTTTCTTGAAGATGGCTCAGCCTTCTATCCATAGCACAAGTTGAATAGTTTGGGGGTTTAAAGCATTTTTATTGTTTTTGTACTTTTTGCTTTTATTTTTTCTGTTCCCTCCCCTGCAGGAAAGTCTCTTCTATTTACTATGGGTAGTGCTTCCAACCACATATTCCTGAGTTTGAATAACGGCTCTGTTAGTTCCTTACCTACAGAACAATTGGCAAGCCACCAGTCCCTCTGAGTCTCAAGTCAATTTATCTGTAAAAACTGAGAGAAAATACTCATAGGTTTTATTTTGAGGGCTAAATAAAATGATACATGTAGAGTTCTTAGCACACTATAGATGTTTATTAAATGGTAGCTAGTATATTTATTTATCACTCAGATATAAAACTTAAGGCTGTAAACTATTTAATGACGTAGTTTTAGAAATTTTATCAGGCATATTTTATCAAATTTAAGGCATGCTTGATTGTGCAATTCGCCATTATTTTCAGTACCAGTGAGAAATTTTAAAAATCACTGCCAGTTAATCTTTGACACAATGTTTACTTATCATTGAGAATTATTTTTTGCTTTTTAAAATATTTCTTTTAGGGTCCAGCCTGGTGGCCAAGTGGTTAAAATTCCGCTCACTCCACTTCTGCAGCCCGGGTTCGAGGGTTTGGATCCTGGGTGTGGACTTACTCCACTCACCAGCCACATTGTGGACGTATCCTTCATACAAAAAAATAGAGGAAGATTGGCACAGATGTTAGCTCAAGGCAATCTTCCTCAGCAAAAAAGAGAAAGAATTGTTTATGGCTGCTCCCATAAAATTAATTTTTACAAAATTAAAGAGTATAGTAAATTTTTTCCTAAATGTTTTTGTATGAAAGCTCCATCTCTCTAAGAAGAAACTGCCAGCGCTTGAAGGTCAAAGAAAAAAGCCCCATATATCCATCACAGTGCTGAGAATAATGTACAGGTCACAAAACTGGTGCCAATTTAATAAGGAATTAATTATTCATAACTTTTGAATGAATTAGTTATTTCTTATTTTGGCTCCATTATGGTCTATTCAAAGAAGAACTTTGACCTTTGGAAAGATGGAAGTAATGGTACAGTGTTGTGGGAACACATCCACCGAGATGTGAAACCTTGCGTCTGGTGTCTAGACCCAGCTCCACCCCTACATTGATGTGTGAATGCCATCAAGTCAGAGTTTGTTTTCTCACCTATAAAATGAACTAAGCAACTTTTAAAATTTATTCCAGAAAAAATGCTATTAAAACACAAAAGGTTAATATTCCAATAGGAATAAGTGTGTGTGACCTGCCCACACATCAAGGAATCTTTGAATTCTGTAGTTGATAGTGCATTCAATTTTTTAAGCTCTTCTTGTATTAGCAAAATTTCCTGCATTTACAGTGGACCAATAGGAAAATTCAAGTAATGCTTTGTGATTTCTTATGCAATTAAATTGTTGAATCATGAAATCTTTGAGTGAGAAGGGAACTTAAAGATCAGATCTAGTCTACTTCAAACTCAGGAATCAATGCTGGAGCATCCTTGAAAGGAGGTCATCCAGTCAGTGGTGGGAACTTTCTGTTTAACCGAAGCGCCCTATTCAAATGTTGAATAACTCTAATTGTTACAGAGATTTTTCTTTTACTGGGCTGTAACCTGCCTTCCGGTAATTACCTCTCATTGTTATTAATTCTGCTCCCTGGAACAAAACAAAACAAGTCTTTTCTCTCTTCTACAAGACAGCCTTCAAGTATTTGAAGGTATTCTTTTTTCTATGGACTGAACATTCCACTTTGTTTAACTGTCCCTTTAACAAAATTTTCACGTTGCTCTTTTCTGTGTATAGTCCAGTTGTCACTCAGAGCTTATCACAAACCAGTGATGAGATCTCCAGAGTATGACGAACAGTAGGGTTATTATTCTTTGGGAATTGGATGCAATAGTTCAACAAGTGCTGTGTCAGATGCCAACTACATCTAAGGGAGCTACTCTCTATTCTCGTTTCACTGTTGAACACTTAAGGAGTAAAATTCTTTGATTTTAACCTTTTTGATATAAGTTTCTATCACGACTCTATTTGTCATCCTAGTAATAATAGAATTGATTTTTTAATCCAAATTTTAAAAAAGCGGAAATCAAAGGGGAATGTCCAGACATTTAGAGGACTATTAGACACAGGCCTGAGTTGACATTGGTATCTAGAGTTCAAAAGAATCATTGTGATCATTTATTACCAGTCCCTACTGGGCCCATTGTGTCTTTGGACCTATCCAGTAGTCATTTTTCCAGTTTCTGAGCATATAATTGAGATTGATAGACTAGGGAATTGGAGCAACCCATTGGGTCCTTGGCCTGAGGGTTAAGAGCTATCATGGTAGAGAAGATCAAGGGGAAGCTTCTAAAATTCCCCTCACCCACTGCAGGCTAAATACTAAATGGAAAACAACGTTGCATCTGATGGGGGATGGCAGATGTTAGTGCTACCATTAAAAAATCAAAAACATAGAAGTGGTCATCCCTCTCATATCTCTGTCTAATTTACCAGTCTGGCCCCTGCAGAAACCAGATGAATTTTAGAGAATAACTGTACATTATTGCAAGTTCAACAAAGCAATAGAGCTGATCAAAGTTGTATAGTCAAGTGTGGTATCATTGCAGGAGCAGATTAATAAGGCCCCAGGTATATAGCCGGTAAAGTCATTTGGTGAATGTGTTCTTATCTACTGTGATTGGAAAAATGGAATAAATAAAAATATTAATTTAAAGATTGACTTTAGGGTATATTAACTCTACTGTTTTCCATGTAATATAGTCCAAAGATATCTGAACTATTTGGGCATCTTACCAAACATCACTTCGATCCATTATATTGATGACATCATGCTGATTAGACAGGAGAATCAAGAGGTGGCCAGGATGTTTGAGGCCTTGATAGAACATATACGCTCAAGCAGAAGAGAGATAAACCCTACAAAGAATCTAGAAATTACTGGTCTCAGTGAAGATCTTAGGAATTTAGTAGTCAGGAGCATACCAGATTATCCCCTCCAATGTAAAAGATAAAATGCTGCATCTTTCATTCTCTATCATAAGAATGGAAGCATAGCTCTGGGTAGGCCTCTTCGGGTTCCAGAGGCAACATCCACTCTTAGGAATATTACTCTAGCCCATATACCAGGAGATATAGAAAGTTACCAGCTTTGAGTGGGGCCCAAAGCAGAAAAGGGCTCTGCGGTAAGTCCACACTATGGTACTAGCAGCACTGTCACTTGCGTCATGCAATCTGGCAAAGCCTGGGGTGTTGGAGGTGTCAGTGGTGAGAAAAGTTGCGGTACTGAGTTTATGGCAAGCTCCAATGAGAGAATCACAATCCTGCAGTGAGAACTATACACCTTTTGAGAAATAGCTTCTGGCATGTTTTTGGGTCCTAGAAAGATGAAACATTTGACCATGGTGCACCAGTGGCCGTGTGTTCATAATTACCTATTAAGAGTCGGTTTCTTTGGGACTTAGTAAGTCAGAAATTACATGGTCTCAGTAGCAATCCTTTGTAAGCTGGAAATAGAACATCCACGATTTAGCCCAAACCAGGCCAGAGGGGATGAGTAAGATGTAAAAGCAGATTAGATAGCCCAGACCACCATATCAATCAATACATTTTCCCCAGCACTCATCCCTTAGTTCACTGTTAGTAGTGGATCGTGTGTCTTTTGTGACCAGATGAAAAGGAAGAAAAGAGATCGGTCTTAGTGTGTGGGAACAAATGAAATATTAATTGCAGTTGCATTACAATCACATTTAACGCTGTCGTTGAAAAACAGTGAAGAGAGAAAATCTACCCAAGTAGCAAAGTTATGGGAAATATACTTTTCTTTCATGGTTTCAAAGTTGTATGTCGTAGAAAGAGATTCTCAACTTCACGATTATAAAAGAATTCTCCCACAGATTCTTGTAGTACTTTAATTGTATTTTTGTACATTTACTATATTTTGTTATATTTGCCATGTTATATTTTGTTCACTTAAGTCACAGGGCATTTGAAATAGTTCTCACATAAAGAATTGGATACAAATCCAACTTTCTGTTTTTTTCTAATGGCTATCCGTTTGTTCCAATGTTGTTCACTGAATAATCCATTTCCCCTATGATTTCTCACAGTGCTGCTATCATATACAAAATTCAACGTGTATGCACTCTATATTTATATTTTCCACTATTCCTTTGTTCTATTAATTTGTGCTCTAGTACCACACTGTTTTAAATTTTCAGGATTTAAAATATCATTTAATACTTAGACTACACTCTTTCATTCTTTTTCTTCTTTTAGTCAGAATTTTTCTAGCTATCATTGCGTGTTTATTTTTTCCATATTAAATTAAGATCAGCTCATCTATTGCAAATGAAGATCCATTTGGTATTGAAACAGAATTGCATTAAATTCACAAATTAACTTAGACATAATTGCATGCTTATAATGTGCATCTACCTATCCAAGAACATGGCTGCTTTTCCATTTCTTCATCTTCTTTAGGAAGCTTATTAATTTTTGTAGGTAACTCATACATAATCCTTTTTATGTTTATTTTAAATATTTTGTCTTTTAGTTGCTGTTGTTTGAGGTCTTTTTTCCATGATTTCTTCTAACTAGCTATTAATTGTATGTATGTGAACTATCGATTCATTTATAAAGTATACATTATTTGCTCATTTCTTAATTCTGTTACATTTTTGTAGTTGTTTTGGCTTTGGAAATAAAATTGCAAGCTATTTTAATTCTCTTGTGGTTTTCCTATAATATAAATATATTAGTAATAATCTTATATCCTTTTTTTCCCAAATTTTATGCCAATAATTTTTTTTTCTAGTCCCTTTTATTTGTCCCTGCAGTACAATGACAAGTAACAGTCATGATAAAAAATATTCTGTTTTCTTACCTTATGTTAATGGAAATGTTTTTAGTGTTTTCTTATTAAAATGATATTGGCGGGCCTGGCCCCATGGCCAAGTGGTTAAGTTCACGTGCTCTGCTTCAGCTGCCCAGGGTTTCGCTGGTTCGGATCCTGGGCGTGGACATGGCACCGCTTGTCAGGCCATGCTGAGGCAGCATCTCACATAGCACAACCAGAAGGACCCACAACTAAAATATACAACTATGTACTGAGGGGCTTTGGGGAGAAGAAAAAAATAAAAGACGAAGATTGGCAACAGATGTTAGCTCAGGTGCCAATCTTTAAAAAAAATGACGTTGGCTTTTGATCTGAGGTAAATATATTTTATCACCTTAGATAAATTCATCTACTCTAGTTTATTAAATTTTAAAAATAAATGTTGGGTTTTGAATGCTCTTATAGCATCTATGAAACATGGATTTAGTTCACTAAATATTTCATTTAGGATTTTAGCACTTCTATATAGAGTGAAATTGTTATTAGTTTTCTTTCTGGTGAATTATTTTACACTTTGATATCAAAGTTATTTTGGCTTTGTAAAAAGAATTTGAAAGATTTTCTTTTTTCCACGTTTGAGAGGATTTTAAATAGCTTTGGAAATATTTGTTCTTCAAAAGTTTTGTATAAGTCAACGTGAAACAATTTGAGCCTGCTGCTTCATGGAAAAGCATGGAACAGGGCAGTTTGACAAATTTCTCAATTCACAGTAGGTATAATCATCCTAGTCTTTGTTTTTCATTTAAATTTTGCCGTTTTTCCTGTCTTTAAAATGTATTTGCATAGAGAGAGCCTATCACTCTTTTGACTCTTGAAATACGATTATGGTTACCCTTATCACTTCTTCTTTTGTGTATTTGTGATTTCCCCATTTAAAAAGTGAATTAGTTTATTGTTGCTTTATTTTATGACTGTTCTTTTAAAAAACAACTTTTGGATTTATTTATTAAGATAATTCATTTTCTTCTTTTGCAATTTATTAATTCATGCTTTTATTTTATGTTTCGCTTTTCATTCATTTTCTTTAACCATTTTCCCCCTAAATTTCTTAAGTCAGATGCACAATTCATTTCTTTTCTTTTTTTCTTGTAATTATTAAAAGCTGTATTTTATTTATTTGTTTATTTATTTTGGTGAGGAAGATTGTCACTGAGCTAACATCTGTTGCCAATCTTCTTTTTGCTTGAGGAAGATTGTCATTGAGCTAACATCTGTGCCAATCTTCCTCTATTTGTGTGTGGGACACCACCACAGCATGGCTTGATGAGCAGCTTGTGTGTCCACGCCCAGGATCCAAACTGGCAAACCCTAGGCCTGGGAGGGGGAACTTAACCCACAGAGCATGTGAACTTAAGCACTACACCACAGGGCTGGCCCCTAAATGCTGTATTTAAATAAAATACTTAAGGCTACAAATTTTTCTTCGGACATGGCTTTAATAGATTCCACGTATTGCATATTTTCTGGATATTCTGAATATTTTCTAAATATTTTTCTGGATATTCTAAAATTTTGATTTAATATAAAATTAAAATTTATATTCTCTTTAAATAATTATCTAAGAGAAAGTTTTAAGACTTTCAGGTTTTAATGCTTTTGTTTTCTAGTTTTTAAATTAATTTCAAGTTTCCTTGAACAACGAGGGGAAAATATAATCTTTTTGACATTTTGCTGAGGTTTTCTTCCTAATACATGGTCAATTATTGCAAATGTTCCCTAGCAACTTGAAAAGAAGGTCTATCCTCTTTTCAGGGTCCAGAGTTCAATATTTATCAATTCTTTACTCTTTTATGAACCAAACATTTCCACTGTTAATATATCTTTGTCTATTTCTCATTGTATCTCAAAGATTTTTCCTTTATGAATGTTGATGGCATGCTGTTTGGTGAAAATGTGTTAACAACTTTTGTTTCTTACTTTCCACATTATAAAGCGCCCTATTTTGTCTCACGTAATGTATCATGCTCTCAATTAGCCTTGCTTAATATGAGGTACATAATTCCTTGTCTTCATTTTTCCAGTGCACATCAGCAATCCTTTTTAACTTTCATCATTTTGAGACACTTTACTTTAGAGTGTCTTTCTGTTCATTAGTGCTGGATTTTATTTTATAATCTATTTAAGTTTTTTTCTTTTAATCAGTGAACAGAGCCTGTTTATGTTAAATAATATGACAGAAGTGTTTGGTCTTCTTTCTTTTGTACTTTTCCAAAATTGATATTATATTCATGTAACACAACATTAACCATTTTAAAGTGAGTAATTCAATGATATTTAGTATATGAATATAGTATATTTAGTATATTGTGCTGCTCTATTGTACCTGTAAATATTCTTTGTAGCAGATTTTTAAATACGTTGCAGTGGATTTCGTAAAATTCTTTACTGTGCTCCCCTTGTTTGTGTGGGTGTGTTTATATCTTAAGCAGATTTTTATTTATTCTAATTTTGCCTTTATAACTGAAATGTTATATAATACATTTAATCTTGTTTCCTACCATTAGCCATACTATGTCCATCATCCGAAAAGACACATGTATTTGTATCTTACTTCTAGACAAAGTTACTCAATCATCTCTGTTGAATGAAGTTCATTCTCGTAAAAAAAGACTATTTTTTTTACCTGGTTTTGATATGATCACAATGGTTGATCTATAACGTTTTTTACTTGAAAAGACAAGCCAGAAAAGATCAATAGTCATGGAAATTTTTTCCGTAATATATAGAATCTTCTCTGTCACCCTTGTTCTTGATGTTACATACCATGAATTTGAGTTTTACACTTCAGGGTATGCTCCCCAATTTCAGTAAAGGTATTTTTGTTGATTTTTCCTGAAATCTGTAGCCACCGCCAACTTTCCCAATAGGGTCTTTCTTCCTCCGCTTTCTTTCATGTGCCCACCTATTCCGTTTCTATTCTGTTGGACATCGTCCCAGCTATTTGCGAATCTGGAGTTTCAGTTGACTTCTAGTTTTGCCAAAACATAGATTTTTATGTTCTGATTTCACATCTCTCTGTTGCTTATGAATAATTTCCAGGAAAAGGAGGATAAAATGCTGACATTTTGCCACCATATTCAAACTGGAGATCCAAACTATTGCTTTTCTAATCCATCCTATAATGGTTTTATTACAATGATATCAAGCATTTTCTTGGCTTTGACAGTGAGTTTATCTCTTTGTTTACAGTTTTCTGGTGCCCTTTTCATTCTTTATGATTTCCCAGCTTCCTGTCATGACTCTCAACAATCCGTTTGGAAAATTCATTCAGCAAGTTAGCTTATTATCTATTGGAACCAGATATTTGAATTCCTTGAAAAGCAGATTTCCTCTTGGTTCCTTGGCTAACCTGGATTTCAATGTCTGTTTTATAATATGTTCCTATTCTTTAAATTCTATTCTTTCCATTCTATTCTAATTTCTTTGCCAGAAAAGAGAAAAAAAAGAAGCAAACTAAGAACAAAGAAGTTCTGCTTTCTCTCTGTCCTCTGTTAACATTGTTATCTTCCCCATGCAGCCTGCTATCCCTGTCTGCGAAGAGGAAAAGAAACCCTGATTGTAAAATAGAAATTTGGCTTTTATTTATTTATTTTTTTAACATTCTTACATTGTTTTCTAAGCACTCACAAAATGAAATATACATCTTGGAATTGGCTACCCGACCTCAATGTTTATTCATTTTTAGTAAATGCAAGAATGAATATAATGATTTAACATTTTATACAGATGACAATTTTCTCTCTTTATCACAGCATTCTTACTCTAGACCTTTAATTACACAGTTTTTATCAGTTTTTCTCTTACTATGCCTGCCACTGTCATCCAGCGTCTAACACACTGAGATTCTTTCCGGAATCATTGCCTTAAGATTCTCTCTGAGGCTGTATTCCCCGATATTAACCACATTTATGTTTCAACCTGCACTCTGAATTGGACCTCCAGACTGCCGGTGTCCAACTCATTCGTTTGTATCTTCACAAGGCTGCTACGTTGCTTAATTCATGTTGCTGAAATCATCTCTTTGGCTATCATTTGCTCTCCCTCAAAACACCCTAATTTATTCACTTCTTTCCATATTAACTTTTTTTTTCCTGGGGAAGATTCGCCCTGAGCTAACATCCATGCCAATATTCCCCCATCTTTTAGTGTGTGGGCTGCTAGTACAGCATGGCCACTAACAGAGTAGGGTAGGTCCGCTCCCAGGAACTGAACCCAGGCTGCTAAAGTGGAGTGCACTGAACTTAACCACGAGGTGCCCAGGGTTGGTCCTATTTCAAATTTTTAAACTACAAAACCAACCCTTTCTTCAACCAAAATTTAGATGGAAGCAAAACTATGAAACAACCATAAAATATTTTCAATACATATCCCAAAAAGTATTTCCTTATCTGTGAGCAGGTTTTGATCACAGGCTTTCATCACAATTTAAGAAAGGGGAGAGGGGATGGCTACCTCTTTAACAAGGAGAGTGAAATAATGTACAGGGAAGTCTTGGCCAGAGATAAAGAAAAAGCCCAACATTTCTGGCCAAGTGATCTGTGATGCAATGGATGATAGGAGACAGAGATGAGAGGCAGGGGACCTGGGTCCTGTTGCCTCTGTAGATTTCAGTTGGTGAAGGGGAGGCATATGCGGTATACCAGGGAGATGCCCAGGGCACGGTGTTTTCCTTTAGAGTCACGTGTAGGATTCTGGGAGGAAAGCTCTGTACCAGGTAATCTTCAGTGGACATGCGGCAAGTTCAGGAGAATTAGGCAGAGGGAGTGCCTCTCTTACACAGCTGATCCTTCCTCAGTTCCCTGGGAGTCTGCATGTTGAGTTAAGAGCCAGCTGGCTTGCCAGAGTCCACAGTAGTGGGAGGAACAGGACTATTCACAGAGGCTACAGCACTGACACCCCAGGCCAGGGGCTGGGGGAGGTATATAGTTGATATTCAGAGGCATCTGCAGGCCAACAGGAAGAGAGAGGAGCGGGAGTCAGCAGGGTGAGGTTCCTAAGCCCTGACTGAGACAAAAAATGCACCATAATTTTCTCAACCACAGACTTTGGTAGCCATGCAAAGAGAATACCCAGGTATTCAGTCAATCCAAGTATAGCTCAGAAGATGCTAGCAAGAGCTCAATGAAGCATCAGCATGTGACCAAAGCATCCTGTGAATGCCTTGATATCACATATTACCCTCCTCCCCACAGCTCAGTGCCATTTAGAAGAGGACCGGGGGACAAGGGAGCTCTCTGTCAGATTGAAAAACATTCCAGAGAAATCGTGTTAAACCAGATAGTTTATTGAAATCATTCGATTGGACTAAATTCTGAACCTGGTTTGACTAATTTTGGGTGTGTGTTTATTTCTACCCAGTAGGTGGAGTGGCTCATGTGAAAGATCAGAAAGGTTTTAAAGAAACAAAAAAGCTGCTTTTTTGAAAAATGTGGACTATGGGGGCCGACTCAATGGTGCAGTGGTTAAGTTCGCATGTTCCACTTTGGCAACCTGGGGTTCACCAGTTGGGACCCTGGGTAAGGACCTATGCCTTGCTTGTCAAGCCATTCTGTGGCAGGTATAGAGGAAGATGAGCATGGATGTTAGTTCAGGGCCAGTCTTCCTCAGCATAAAGAGGAGGATTGGCGACAGATGTCAGCTCAGGGCTAATCCTCCTCCTCAAAAAAAAGGAAAAAAAATATGGAACGTGGTTTGAATAAATTTGCGACACCTATAAAAAGATGATGGCAAACGTGTCCTGATTAAATCTGTGGTCGGGGTATACATTTATTTTCCTACATTTTCCCAATAAGTTTGCTTTCATTTATGTTTACTATCTAATTTATATTTTTAAATATTTATTTTAATTTGTACTTTTAAATATTTATGAAATATTTCAAACAGAGAAAACAAAAAAATGTAATAAATACCAATCTTTGTACTTTCTACCTGTATTTCTATAACTCAACAATCTGATCGTATGCAGCCTTCCATCAACTTAGCTTCCCATATTTTTTCACTTATCTACTTGTCAATTAAGGTGCTAGATTTACTGTAGTACTTTTGCATTTATTAGGAATTTTAAAGTCTCCTCGTTAATAAGTGTCATTTTAACTTCTAATATTTTCATTGGAGAGTTGTTGTTTTCGTTAGCTCACTGTAGGTTTTGAGCAGTCTAACTCAATACTATTTTTCTTCATAAGTTCTGTTATTTTTAACATGTGATTTTATACAAGTTTATTCATTCCTTTTTTCAGGAACCACTTACATTAGGTTATTCGAGAAATGTTATCTATACAGTTAGAGAAGGGGAACAAATTAGGTTGGCAGCCATCTCTACTCCTGTCCTCAAAATCAGAACAAAGTAGCATCTTTCATGCTCACACCTAGTTCACGCCAGCTTGTGTTTCGCCTGACTCTCTGAACCTTTTTTCTGTTAAAAATGACGTTAAGTTCTTCTCTGTCTTGGCCTTCCGTCCTTTCAAATACCTCAATAATTTTTTTCATTTTCATCCCGATGGGTTGCATTTGTCTGCCACCTTCTTTGGCTTACCAAGACCGTGCCTAAATATGATATTATGACTCCACAATCTTAACAAATCACGTTTCGTCTTATTTGTTCAAATATTTGGTAAGATCTTAGAGAATACCCAGAAAAAAACGAACCGAATAAAGATCTCACAGACAGATCTCAAGGATATCATTCTCCTCTCTGGTTGACGTTACCACGGTCACAGCTTTGGGGCAGTAATGTTACTTCCTGGTTAAGAGTATGGCTGTAGAGTCGGACTCCTGGGTTCAAATCCTGACCCCACCATACCCTGGCTGGGAGAATTTGGGCTAACTCCTTACCCTTTAACCTTCAGCTATTCTGTCTGAAAATGGATCACCTTCCTCTTAAGGTTACTGTGACATCTGCTGTGATATTAATTGAAATAATGCATATGAAACCCTGGTCACATACCTGAGACATGATGAGGATGCAGAAATATTAGCTATTATTAGCATCGTATGAGCTTTTGAATGCACAGTTGGGGAAGAAAAAAGTTTCATAAACTTATGAAGAGTAATTTCACCACTGGCTAAGCCACAGACACTCTTAATATGGCAAATAATTGAACACAAATACTTAGATTTGGGTTGTGACCTTCTTTTTAGAAACAATGTAATTTTCTTCTATGTATTGTTATAGTCATTTAAGTGTCCCTTTCATTACATTTACAAGAATTCAAAATAGGATCTCTTGGCTTCATGTTTTCCCCTTCATACTCAGTGTTGAGAGTTGATTTCTCTTATATTCTTGCTTTTGGCTAAACACTGTTTTGCCCTTGCTCTCACCCTGTCTGGTATAAGCACTTACTCTCACATAAAATGGCTTGCTGTCACACAGGCACACCCATATTAGCAGTCTGAACAGCCACTGTGAAGGCAGGAATGGAAATTGGGGAGATTTTACAGTCTTTCACATATGCGTTACCAAGGAAACCGTCTATGTGTTAGCTCCCAGTCAGGCTGGCTTTTGTTTTGTGTCTTTAATTCATAGAAGGAAAATAGAAGAAACTCAAATTTCCTAAGGATGCCTCATGAACAATAGCTAAACCCTAATTTAGAAAAAAATTATAAATCCCACCAGTACCAGAACGCAAGTAATAGGAAGGAAAGTAGGCTTTTCAATGGACACCAAAATTCATCATTAACTTAGGAAAAAATGCATTTGAGATGTCAAGTACAACAGCCAGAGAGTTGACAGAGAGCAGGAAATTCACATTACAGCAAGAGGAGGTGTGACTGATTTATTTTCATTTCCAAAGTGATTGGTATCGTGAAGATACTGTCAGGTGATAGGGGAAAAGGCAGAAGCCTCGCTCTTTACCCTGAATTCACCCGTAATATCTCAGAGTCTTGATTACCTTAGGTTTAAAATGGGCAAGAAGATACCTTCTCTGTCTGCCTCAAGTTAGAAAATGGATGTGAAATACATGGCAAACTGCCAAATTGCTATTTAAATATGTACATATCAGTGACTTTTATAATTTCCTAAGATGTTGGGAAAATACAAAGTCAAATTATTTTTTTAGAAAGGAATAAATTGGGTATTTTTATCTATAGTTTAAGAATGAGAAAAAAGTAATAGGGATTTCTAAGACCAAAGATTTAGAACTTGATGTGTAATGAGACTGTCCAGAGCAGAGGATTAGGACCTAGAGATTATAATAATCTCTTAGCTGTAGTTTCTGATTCAAGTCTTTCTCTGTGTGTATTATCCTAAACGTTTCTAACAGACTCATTCTGTTATTGCCTTGATCAGTAACTTGTGTTACATATCTCTATGGTCTATCGTGCCTGGTTTTTAAAATCCTTCGTAATGTAATCTCAGCCTCTTGAACTCGTGTCTCTTTATTTTCAGCATATGTTCTCTGTTCTTAGCACGTGTAATTTATCCTACCCCAAAATCAAGTCATAATAATTTCTACTCTATTAACTATGAAATACGCACCTCTTAATTTTAATATTTACTACACAGGGCAAATAGTCCTGAACATACAGTAGGATCTTCATAAGCACTTGGTTGCTCAGTTAGTTTGACAACACCTGCCTGAAGTCATTGTCAATTTCTCAATCAATATCTTTTAAAATTCTAGATTCCAAACTTGGAGAAGGGAGACAACGGTGCAGAAGGATGGAATGTATTTTGGACCAAACTCGTATGCAAAACAAGGACTGAGTCATCATTGCAACAATCACCTTGCTTTTTCTATGATGTGTTTCTCTTCCTAGATAACTAAAGCATTCTTATTACATATGATCTTGATGACAGTCGTCTTTACTTGCCACGTTAATATTTGTTCATAAAGACAACATTTCTAAAACCAAACCAAACAAATGAGTATGGGTAGTAGAAAGACTTGAAATCACACAAAAGCCTGTGTTTAAGTCTTGGTTCTATTGATAAGATATTTATTGTGTCTAGGTGTGTTAATCTAAAACTGAAAGAATAATACCAAATTGACTCAGTTGCAGTGAAGTTTAAACGATGTAATATATGGCAAACCACAGAACATCATGTGGTACCTAGTACATGGTCAACAAACAGTGGCAATTTACTCAGAATTCTTGAACATCAACTTAATTTTAATCCGTGAATTTTCAAAACATCAGAGAGTCCTCTCCTTTTTGGAGACGACTGGTTCAATTAAAAAAAAAAAAAAAAACTCTGTAAAAAATAATACAGACTCACAGTTTTCAAAGTTCTTAAAGAACATGAAATCCAACTCTACTTCTTAGTATTTTGAATAACTTAGAGGCAGAAAACATTCTAATAAACACGTTATCTAATAGACACTCCCCACTTTCTTAATTGAGGAGAAAATTATCTTTTCATACAAGAATTAAAAGGAAATTATCTTCTATTATGGGATAGAGCCTCATAAAAGATTATTAGATATTTATTAACTTGCTTAATTTCTAGGGCCGCCGTCATGAGTGCTTGCATTTTAAATAACCTAGATTATCTTGCAGAGTGATTTTTTTGAAACAGTAGTAGATCTTTAAGTCAGATGCAGAAAGCGTGATCTCAACATGATGTCCCACTTCATTCCTTTCAGAACTTGGCATGAGATATTTAGACCTCTCCAATCAGCCTAGGTTTTGAACATAGGGGTGGAACATCTGTCGTCAGTAGAATTCTATAGGGAGACTTAGCTCACAGGATTTCAAGCTAAGAAAGAGATACAGATACTCAGAATCCTTTTTGGTGTTTTCTCTTCCCCATCTTCACCGCATACCCTACTGCCATGTATAATTCCTCAAACCTTCCTTGCTCTCACAAGCCTCTATACCATTGTATATGTGCTTTCTTCAGCCCAGAGTGCCCTTTCCCTTGGTCCAACCAAAGAATTCTCACTCATTCTTCCTATTTCGTTTTCTAGTCTCTCATCACACTTTATGCAAGCCCCAGTTAGTCCACTTCTACAACTTTTAAAATAATTTGCATGCCACCATTATTAAATGTTGAGCTCTTTAACAGAATTTATCATACCATATTTATTCTTACTTCTTCATGACTTAGTACTTTGTTCTGCAGGTAGTAGTCAATAAGTGTTTGTTCTATTATTTAACAGTTTAATTGGCTTTACTTTCCATTGTTAAGTAGGATAATTTTGACACAAAACCTGGGAGTTAATGAAAAGAATGGTCCTTGTATCTGATGAAAGCACAGAAAGAAGAGACTTTGAATAAGAAGATGCTTAGGGAAGCAGAGCCATAGCCCAAATGGGACTAACTTGAGAACAGTTCAAGACCCTGAAATTCAAAGAGAAGAAAGCCTTGTATACAATGCAAATCTTCAAGTCATAATTTGTGTAGTCGAGAAGCAGTGCAAGAAAGCTGAAGTTGGCATAAATCAGATAAGCTGGTATATTTGGAATGCTGGAAAGTCAGATGGTAACTGTACCTGGGAGTGCGTTCTTATCAAATTGCACTGACTAGTTTGTCATATTTCTTGTGCCTTTGTATTTCCAGCTAAAACCATCATTTGTTGATGCTAATCTTGAGTTTTTTGAACTTCAATATTTGAGTGATCTAGTACTCAAAATGTTTTCCCGCTAAGAGGAAGATATCCAGTCAACCTACCACAGTAATAACAATGTGTTACTATCTTACTGCTATACCTGGTGTATTAGTTTGCTGTTTATTGCCATAACAAATTACCACAAACTTAATGGCTTAAAACAATGTTAATTTATTATCTTACAGTTCTGTGGGTTAGGACTCCAACACAATATCAAAGTTTAACAGAGCTGCATTCCTTCTGGAGGCCATAAGGCAAAACCCAATTCCTTGCTTTTTTCTATCTTCCAGAGGTCACCCACATTCCTTGGCTCATGGCTCTCTTCCTCCATCTTCAAAGCCAGCAACACAGTAACTCTGACCTTGCTTCCATTGCCACATCTCTTTCTTGACTCTCTCTTCTGCCTCTTTCTTCTGCTTTCAGGACTTTTGTGGTATATTGGGTGCGCCATGAATAATCCAGGATAATCTCCCTATTTTAAGGTTAGACGAATATAAAACTTAATTCTTCTGCAACCTTAATTCCCCTTTCCCATAAAGCCTGATATATTCATAGGTTCCAGGGTTTAGGATGAGGATTTTTTGGGGGCCATTATTCTGTCTCACACACCTGGTAAGGGAAATGTTTCCATTCCTACTCATAAACAACATATGGCTTACAGGAGGTCAGGAGATGAGGTAGCCAATGATGTTAGGAAGGTTCCCTGCTGGCCAGGATCTGCAGGTTTAAGAATAAGATAAACAGTTACCATATTCTTCTTTGTATTTGGTGCAAAAGGAAAATGTCCCTCCCTATCAAGCAATTTTTACTTTACCCTGGCGACCTCCTTTTAAAATATATACTCAATATTTCTCAGAATTTTCATAGTATGATTTAAATAAACTCAACAAAATATTGTAGAAAGGTTTTCACTGTTGACTTAACTGGTCTAAAAATAGATCTGCAAGATGTTTCTAGTGCTAAGTAGGGCACAAGCAATCATGACTGTATTTACCATCTTTTTGACGGAGAAGAGATATTAAGATCATTATCAATATTAAAAATTATATTGAAACTATTATTGGTTTTTGTTTAAAAATATATATGTAATTGTGCTTGAAAAGGTCAAAGGGGAAAAAAGAAAATCCTAGTCTTTGGAAAGAAACCACAGAGGATTAACAGGGTCTTCATAATTAAATTGAAATAAAACCCCATTTTTTAAAAAAGACTATTTAAAGCAAATCATAATGCAGACATTACGGGAGTTCTTTAGAAGAGTCATGATATAGTTAATCTACAGTGGCTGAAAGTTCAGAGCAGCAGGCCGTGTTAGTTCTTGGTTGGATAAGGTTAAAGTAGATAGACATAGAGCAGGAAGTCCCAAAGCGAAAAAGAAGATGTTAGCAAGCAATTCATCTCTGTGCTCTGATAAGCAGTCAGGGACCAAAAATATGATTTCATAGGTAAATAAATTTTTAGTTAAAAAATCATTTGCTATCTAACTGAAATAATAGTTACTTTCAAGTTGAAATATATTATTCATACCAATCTGTCCATTTAGTAATAGCTATCCAGGAATAAAAACAATTTTTCAAATAATAAAAATACCCACAGTATTTAGTAAATCTATAATTATACAGCTATACTATTATACCACATGTTTCAAATTAACCAGACATTGATTCTATCTTCACAACCTTTATAGTTTGAATGATTTGACATTAGTATGGATATTCATAAGAAAAGTATAAAGCTTAATAATGTCACCAGAATTAGTGTACCATGAAGAATATAATTCAGTATAAATAATATGTACATATGAGATTGACAAACATAGTCACACTCTTACTAACTTAATTTAAGGGATGTTTTTGCAGGAAGGAACTGCCTTAGAAGCTGTACCTCCATACATCATCAAACATTGAAACATCATTTAGATTACTGTAGTGACTGCAGCAATCCTCCAAACCCATCCAGCTGCCCAGAAAACCTTTCTTGCTTCCTGTTCTAATGCCACCACCATTTTGGTAACTCAAGTGCCTATTTTACCTACACTGCTGTCTACCTCATGGCTTCTTCTTCGTACCTTTTCTGTTTGCATTTTGGCTTTTGCCCTAGTCTTTCTGGATCTTTTGTTCATGTGCTCCAAGATGAAGAGAATCTGAGTGCTTAGTAGTTACATGCAATACAGATGCCCTCTTCTCATCCATACAGATGAGAGGTTGTGCAAAACTCTCATAGTGGTCCATTTCAAGAGCCTCTGCTGTGTACCTTAGGTCCAATCCTCTGTGACCAGGGAGTGGATTCATGTGGTACAAATGCAAAAGGAAGCACCTGTGGCAGTTTTTTTTTACCTAACAGAGGATTGTAAACATGATAGGAAATCAGAAAGTTTCATTTTGCTCATATATAATAAATATTCTATGGAATTTTGGGAACTGGAATAGACCAGAATTTTAGAATTCCTAGAAGGATGACCTTTAAAACTTAATACTCACATCCTAACCAGGTAGAAGCACGATACAACTGAAGTGGGGTGTGTGTGTGTGTGTGTGTGTGTGTGTGTGTAGGCATTATTCATTCACTCATCCATTATAGGGCATATATTGAATGTTGGCTACTATTCTCTATGCTGAGAATATAGTGATGGAGTAGGCACACATTTTCTAAGCCCAAAGAAAGTTTTAAGTCTAATGGAAGAGAAAATTCTTAACCACAAAATCAGAAAAAGTAGTTTCAAATGTAGTAAGTACTATTTTCACACATTGCCACAATCTGACATATCCAAACCATCTGCGTCTGTATCTTTATGCTCTGTCTTCCCTCCCATTACTGTGGATCAATGACCCATGCTCCTACTTGGGACTGAGTCTTCAAGGTCAGCACTAGATCCCACTCCCAACTCAAGGTCACTGTTACCACAAGTCTCCCTTTTCTCCCCCAACTCATCACTTTCTCTTTCTCCATTTGATTATTCTCATTAGTATTAAAAGATGCTATCATTCTTCATGTGTTAAAAGACAATTGTTCTCTTGATCCCACATCCCCTTCCAGCTACAGCCCAACTTCTATGCTTCCATATCCAGCAAAATGCCTCCAAAGGGCATTTTGTCTAGATTCATTGTCTCTCATTCCTCTTTTCTGAAAATTTTCGCTGTCCAGTCCAGCTATTTAACATTTCATTGAAGCTGTTCTTGTGAGGGTCTCCAATGACCTCCAAATGGCCAAATTATAGAATCAATTCCTGTGTCATCTCGTTTGCCTTATCAGCAACATTTCCTATCACAGCACTTTTCCTCTAAAACATTTTCTTCATTTTGCCTCAGACACACAAACTTCTCTTGATTCTCCTTCTACTGGACTGACCATCCCTCTGTCTCCTTTGTTGATTCTCCTCATCTCCCCTACATTAAGTGCTTACAGCTCCTAGTCCTTGGGCCTCTCCTCTGTCTATACTCACTATTTATTTGTGATGTGTACAGAGATTAAAGAGAATTTAATTCCTCTCTTCAAGTACTTCATAGTTGAAGGACATAAGAAAGAAAAGAAAATGAAGAGTACCTCAGGTATTAGTGAACCAGCTTAATCCTTGTCTATTATATCCTTCCGTATAAATTCCATTTTTGCTCTGAATCATCATAGTTTCAATCCAAAAGAAGAAAACTACACACATATATATATACACATGCATCTTAGTGAGCAATCTAGACTTCACAGATGGTTATGCAGGGAAAACATGGAGGCAGATTTATAGCAGAGCCAAAACAAACATATTAAAAGTTTCTATTACACAGTTTTGTTTTGAAAAATCTCTTTCTACTGTTCAGCCACATGAGCTTTATGTTTTTTCTGTTGTTGTCATTTGTTTTTATCTCTTTGGATTTATGTGTGGTTTTTTCTCCCTCTCTTCACTCAATCTTCTTTGTTTACTCTTCTCCTTTTGTCGATTTACTCCAAAATTTAAACTTTTTCCCTTCTCTATTATGAAAGTAATTTAAGCCCTTTGGCTTCAAAGCTTACACACCCATGACCCATCGTTGTGCAGTTTTAGAAAGGTTATTCCAAGTATCAGAAATCCACACTCTTGGAAGACAGTTTACCATTTATATTTTGCTATTTGAAAATGTTTTTAGTAACTCAAAATATTAATTAGGTTTTCATTATGCTGCCTGAAACAGAGAACCCACAACAGCATGATCTTACACAAGATATCAGTTCATTTCCTCCTTCCATAAGAGAAATCTCTTATTTCAGTCCCACACTGCTTTGATATGCCATGGAAACAGTGACTGAAATTCCCAAATCTTTTTGCTCTGCATCCTCAGTGCTTGGCTCCCATTCTATGTTTAAAGATGGCTGCTCAAATTCCAGAAATCTGTAGTTCAACAAGCACAATGGAGAAAACAGCAAAAGAAAGGAATGACCTCTCCTACTCTCTTTAAGAATGTTCCCAAGAAATTGCACCTACCACTCCCGCTTAATTCCATTTGCCAGTATTTCTCATCTGGTCACACAATAGCTTCAAGGGAACTTGGAGAATTATTCTGGGCAATCATGAGACCAGTTAAAACCTGAAGTTTCTATTATCAAGAAGTAAAGGGAAAATGGATAGGTGGGGAAAATTAACTCACCCTCTGACCATATCACGATTCACCCAAAATGGCTTTATTAATCTTTTTTTAAAAAAAACATTAACAATATCCCACACTAAATTTGGGTAAGTGAAATTTTTTCTTGTCTATCTAATCTATCTATCTATCTATCTGTCTATCTATCTATCATCCATTTATCTATCCACCTATCTATCATCTATTTTTCTATCAAACTTATCTATCTACTTGTCTATACATCCATCTAGTTATCAAGTTAACAAATATTTACTCATTTATTTTTAACTGCATCACTGCTTCCTGCTTTCTCTGGGCAATCCACTTCTAAGATTTTTGTTGTTGTTATTATCAACATTTAGAAAATTTGCTTAGAATGAAGGTAAGGGCTGTAGAAACATTGGAACTGTATGGGGGTATGGTAGTTGCTTGGCACATGGGATTAATCAACAAAGCTTAGAAAGTGTGTGGTGAGAGCCATAGCCATAGACTGCAGAGTGTGTGTGGTACTAGTCACATAAACACTTCTGACAAAGCCAAAGCAGTGCATGTGAATCTGATGGGGGAATACAAGAATATCTCATCAGTACCACAACAGCTCCTTGATGAAAGGCATCAATTTACAATATTTCCTATTTCCAGCCGTGTAAGGTAATTGATTGATCTCCATTATTATCTGTAAATTTCATATCTCTTTTTATTTGCAACAAAATGCAAGTAATTGGAGGTAGAGATCATGACTTCAGGGCATGACTTTATTTTTCTTGAAATTAGCCAGCAGGAGCTGAAAGCCTCTTTCCCCGTCATTCCTCTGCTCATATGTAGTTCATCTAAAAAAAAAAAATTAGCATCCTGTTACACCCAGATGCCATAATTCCAGACCAAACAGCATCTATGTGAGTGCTAAAGAATGAAGATGACTAATCTCTATCTGCAGCCAGGATGTCACAGGTTTTATCAATGCAGATGTTAAAGATACTGAAGCTGATGGCAAGAAGGTGCACTGGTTCCTTGGATATGTGTCAAGGAGAATGGGGACAGGATGTCCCATGCAGTAAATGAAAAAGTAAAGTATCCAGGAGTGTGCCAGCCTATACTCATGGGGAAGAGGGTGGGAGCAAAGTTTTTTAAAGACAAGAGCTTATTTATCCAGGTATGGTGAAAGGCAGGATTCCAACCAGTCTACTTGTTTAGAAATTTTTATGATTAACTCGAGGCTTCTTAAAAACTGAGAATGATTTTTAAAACATTGGTTCAGAGATACAAAAACTCTAAATCCCAAAGATGTGTTAAAGAAAAGAGACACATTCCTACTTTTTTTCAATAACCATAAACACATTTTGCAAATACTTGTAAAAAATATATTACAGACATCTGGACTCTTAAAATTTAATGTTCTTTCCTACGGAATACAATTATCAATCTTGCCTTGATAATTAATTAACAATACAGCATTCATTCTGTGGTCTTAGTGCCAGCTAAGTAACTATTTGAATTTTCTTTATTTTGTGGGAGAGTTATCAATTTATTGTCTCCATACTCTCCCTTCACTATTAATGGCTTTACTCATAGTAGCAGGTAATTTGTCTTAAGAATCTGTGCATGAAATTTTACTTTTTCTGTTGATATACAGGAATTGTTCTCTCTCATCTTCACTAATTCCTCATTTTGTATTCCAAAGTAAGAACCTCCACTCCTTGGACTAAATGGAAAAAGAGTTCCCACCGTTATTTCCAATTCACTCCTTCCGTAAAGGGAGAGAGCCTTTGGAATTGGAGAAGAACTGAACATATAGAATCCTGCCCAGCATTCTTTTCTTTTGGACGTGCCAGCATGCATAGAGAATACATTTGACTCAATTCGTGATGCTATGTGGTAAGTACACTGAGATCAGGACTCAGGAATGCCTTCTAGAAATAGGACTAAGGGAATCTATCTTCTCCCTCTCTACCCTCTTGTTTATATGGGTATAAGACAATTACCTATGATGTTCTCAAGGTGTAGAATTGCCATCGCTAAGAAGCCTGAGGGGGTTTCATATCTAAATCACATTGGGTACACTATTTTTAGTGGTTTCATCTCCTTTACTGCTCAGTTGCAGAATCAAGGATTATAAGAGCTACTTATAATTTATTTCTTGCTTTATGTATGTAATCACAAACATATTTCCCTTCTCTCCCTTTTCCTTACTAATTTATACAGAAGCAAGCTAGTAATGGTAAAATTTTTAATTTAATCTGGAGATTATAGGATATCAAGGTGGTAATGGTGATAGAGATAGAATAAAACTGTACATCATTTTTAAATAAACACAGTGACAGATGGAATTTTTTGTCTCTTCCTATTGGGGGTTGTGCAAGTTACATGGGAAAGTTGTATTATGTTAGTTAACCAGGTTTATTTACTTTTATTTTTGTCATTGTGGGCCTTGAGAACTTTATTGACAGAAGCACATGTATGAATGCTGAGCAAACAAAGGGTTGACTATTACAAAACAGCAGCACGTCCATTCCACTGTCTTCTATGTTCCCTTCTGTGTTACAGGAGCTGATAGGTTAAAGTAAAATTCCCTTACAGCTAGAATTCTGGATGTGCTTTTGGTTTTGCCCATGAAATTTATCCACATAAGGCTTGGAAAGTGGCAATGAGATGGAGACCATCCTCCTGTAGCTGTGATGGCTAACAACAACGTTCTGGCAATGAAAAGTATATGATGAGATGTGAGGCCGTTATGATGTCAGCAGTAGAGGTAGAAGCACCAATCACAGCTTCTCACCAGTAGACCACAACTACAATGGGGTGACCTGGAAACCAACTGCCCTTGGAAGCCCCAAGACTTGCATCTCTCCTACTCTCCAACAATTTTGTAAACACTTTTATTCTCTCTATGGAATCTCTTTCTGCTTGAAATATTGAACATGTTTTTTATTTCCTGCCTGTAACATTGCTTGATCTACCATGACTCTAGCTGTATGACATTCAGAAGACCTCAAATTGCCTCATTGCAGAATGCTGATTATGATACATTACAAGGTTCTCTGAGGATTAGAGAGAATGTGTACAAAGTGCTGAGCTCTAATGAGTACTCAATAAATAATTGCTATTTTCACCAACACTCATTAATAATGCATTCTTGTTTGAATGTAAAGTACATGACCCCTTTATAAGTGCTCTATTACATTGTTAGATCAAAAAGAATACTACAGATCATTGTTTTTTGTTTTATAGTCATTTCCACAAATTATAATTAAACAATTCTGTGGTTCCCTGGTGTATATTAAGATATTTTCTTTGGGGTCTGTGTAATAATTTCCTGTTCCTCTACCTGTCACGCAATCCTCCCAGTTGTAAATCAGGTTGGAGAGATTATAAGGTTTTCTATTTTCAGAGGGATTACCATTCCCCTCTCTTTTGTTCACAAGAAGGTTCTGACTGAGAGAAAAGGGAGATGGAAGTCTATTATGCTATTTAAAGATTTAGAATATTTCCTCTGGTAATTTATGCAACACAAATTGGTCATATTAGAGGGAAATGTCATTGAACTTATGCTTTGATTGTGTGTGTGTTTGTGTGCTGGATTCCAGAAATACAGAAATTTCTAAATATGTTCTCCTATACTATATTGAAGTCTGAAGTTGAAAAATGCAGCTTCTTAGTCTTTAAAATAATATCTCTTGAGGAATTTGAGATCCACATTCCTCTGTAACAAAGTAAGAAATAGATAATTCTGTCTGCATGCTGCTGTGACCTTTGACAAGTGTCACAGCTAACCGGTCCTAGCAGCAGGATTTGTTTCTTTCACAGAGGTTTGTGTTCTGCCAGGTGGAAATAATCACTAAAAATAAATGCCTTAGGTTTAAAAAAAAAAAAAGTGTTTGTCTTTTTATTGTGCTTTCTCTGGCCCTGAGCGGTCAATTTGTTTGGTATCCCATCAAGTCTGACTAAAAGGGCAGAGGAACATTGAGGGTGAGAGGAGCTGTGACTAGTTCTAGATATTGTTTTGTTTGCAAATTGATGTCAGCTTAATAAGCAAACCACCGGGGGTTTCAAGAATTTATTGTAAATACGTTGAGAATCTTCATTTAGGGGTATTTTCTTCCTCTGCTCTTGCTCTCTCTGAAAACTACTGAGTCTTGAATTTCTACAAACATTGGGTCAAACTGACAATCCTGACTCATTTAGGGGTCAATAAAAATCTGGGGCTCAGCTCTTTCACTGGAACACATTACTGATGAGACCTAGAAGGGTCCATATGTCATGATCTGTAGACATAGCTATGACTTGACTCACCCCAGCATGTACAAAACCTGGCATAGAGAATCCCTGAAATTCCTATCATTGATGAACTTACTTTAGAATCTAACAAAAATTCAAATGTGCTAGCATCATTTATCCATAATAAAACCTTGGGCTTTTTTGCATACCTATTGTTTAATTAGTCTTTTTATAAGCATCACCATTGTAAATAGAATCATATATCCAGCGAAATTGTACTTCAAAAGTGAGGGAGAAATTAAGACATATCTAGATAAACAAAAGACAAGGGAGTTCATTACCACTGGATCTGCCCTGCAAGAAATACTAAAAGGAGGCCTGCAAGTTGCAATGGAAGGACGCTAGATAGGAACTCAAAACCATATGAAGAAATTAAGATGTCAGTAAAGGTAAACACTTGGGCCATTATAAAAGCTAGCTTTATTGTACTTTGGTTCGTAACTCTACTTTTGGTTTTTTACGTTATTTAAGAGACTAATACACTTTAAAAATGATTAGTCTAAAAGCTAGTATTATTGTGAATTTAATTTGCAACTTCACTTTTTGTTTTCTACAAAAAAATTATTTTTGTCTTATTTGTGACTGATGCAGTGAAAAAATTTATAGTTTATGCTTTGGACACAATATATAAAGACGTAATTTTGTGACATCAATAACTGAATGGGGGTAGGGCTAGAGATATATAGGAGCAAAGTTTTTGCATGCTATTGAAGTTAAGCTAGTTTACATTCAAATTAGAGGGCTCCAGTTTAGGATGTTAAATGTAATCCCCATGATAACTTCAAAGAAATAGCTGTAAAATATACTCAAAAGGAAATGAGAAGGGAATTAAAACATTTCACTACAAAAAATCAACTAAACACAAAAGAAGACAGAAATGCATGAAATGAAGGACAAAAAAACCTATAAGGCATAAGGAAAAATAGCAAAATGACAGAAGTAAACCCTCCTTATTAGTAATTACTTTAAATGTAAATGGATTAAAACTGATCTCTCCAATCAAAAGACAGAGACTGGCAGAGTAGATCAAAATACATCATCCAACTATATTCTGTATATAAGAGACTCACTTTAGATCCAAAGACACAAATAGGTTGGAAGTGCAAGGATGGAAAAAAATATTCCATGCAAATAGTAACCAAAAGAGAGCAGGGTAAACATACTAATATCAAACAAAATAGACTTTAAATTTTAAAAAGTTTGTAAGAGAATAAGAAGGACATTATATAGTAATAAAATGTTCAATACAGCAAAAAGATATAATAATTATAAACATTTACACATCTAATAACAGGCCATCAAAATGTAAGAAGTAAAAATTGACAGAATAGAAGGGAGTAATAGTCCTATAATGATAGTTGGAGACTTCAATACATCATTCTCAATAATGGATAGAACAAACAGACAGAAGATAAGTAAGGAAATAAAGGACTTGAACAACATAATAAAACAAGTAGATCTAACAGACGCATACAGAACACTAGCAAACAACAGCAGATTCCACATTCTTCTCAAGTGTACATGAGACATTCTCTAGTACAGACCATATACTGACAAATCAAGTCTCAACAGATTTTAAAAAGAGACATCATACAAAGTAAGTTTTCCAACCACAACAGGAGGAAGTTAGGAATCAGTAACAGAAGGAAAACAGTAATATTCACAAATTTGTGGAAATTAAACAATGCACTCTTAAACAACTAGTAGATCAAAGAAGAAATTACAAGAGAAATTAGAAAATATTTAGAGATGAATAAAAACAAAACCACGATATACTAAAACATATGGGACACAGTGAAAGCAGTGTTAAAGGAAGAAAATTATTGCTATAAATGCTTGTATTAAAAAAAGAAGAAAGTGGGGTTGGCCTAGTGGCATAGTGGTTAAGTTCACATGCTCTCCATTGGCAGTCCAGGGTTCGCAGGTTTGGATCCCAGGCGCGGACATAGTACTGCTCATCAAGCACACTGTGGCAGCATCCCAAATAAAATAGAGGAGGGTTGGTACAGATGTTAGCTCAGCAACAATATTCCTCAAGCAAAAAGAGGAAGATTCGCAACAGATGTTAGCTCAGGGCCAATCTTCCGCACTTAAAAAAAAAGAGGAAGAAAGGTATCAAATCAACAACCTAAATTTACAACTGAAGGATCTAGAAAGAGAAGAACAAACTAAACCTAAAACTAGCCAAAGGAAGAATAAAAAAGATTAGAGCAGAGATAAATAATATAGAGAATAAAAAACAGTAAAGAAAATCAACGAAACCAAAAGTTGGTTCTGTGTAAATAGTAATAAAATTGGCAAACCTTTAGCTAGATGAACTAAGACAAAAAGAAAGGAGACTCAAATTACTAAAATAAGAAATGAATGTGGGGACATTACAACTGATTACAGAAATAAAAAAGATTATAAGAGAGCACTACAAATAATTGAACATCAACAAATTGGATAACCTAGATGAAATGGACAAATTTCTAGAAACAAAACCTACCAAGACTAAATCATGAAGAAACAGAAAATCTAATTAGACCCATAACTAGTGAGGAGATTGAGTGGTGGAAGCAGAGATTCTTGCCTTGTTCCTGACTCACACGAAAAGCTTTCAGCCTTTTACCATTGAGTATGATGTCCTCTATGGGTTTTTCATACATGGCTTTTATTATTTTAAGGTTAATTCTTTCTAGCCCTAGTTTGTTGAGTATTTTTATCGTGAAAGAATGCTGAATTTTGTCAAGTGCTTTTCTGCATAAATTGAGATGATCATGTGATTTTTATCCTCCACTAGAAGATGCGTAAGAAGGGATCTGTTTTCACTTATCCATCTTTTTGAGCCTTTTCAATCTGAAAAATAATAGCATTATTCAATATTAGAAAATCATCTTCTCTTGGTCTATTATCTTTCCAATTGTCTCTTTATTAATAATTCTGGACTTTCTATTGCTATACGTTAGATTTTTATTCACTACCTTTCATGTCCCTAAGTATTTTCATTTCTTTATCTCACTGTACTTTGTTCTGCATAAACTGCTAAATCTATTTTCCAATTTACTATCCTTATTCAGTTGAATTTAACATTTCATATAACATGTCCATTGTGTTCTTCATTTTGATACTTACGTTTGTCATTATGTTTGAGATTTAGCTTTGTTCTACATTTAGTTTTATATTTAGATACTTCTCTCATTGAGGTTTTTATACCTTCTTGTATCTCTTTAAGAACATTAAAATTTAAAGTTCTGAAAGTCATGTTTATAGTTTTTCAGATATTAATTTTCACATTTCTTGCCTCTTTTGAAGTGGAATTAATTTTTATGGATTGTTTGCATTGTTTTTGTTGTATCTCATCTTCAGTAAGGGTGCATTTTCTTTGTGGGAGTCTCATGCATTGTGGGTTGTAGCTTCTGCTGAGACCGATGTTAAATTTATGAAAATTTTGGTTTCCCACCTCATGAATAGTAGGCATTCAGACCTCACAGCATGTGATTTGGGATTGAGATTTTCATTTCTCCAAGGCTACATTCTTTCCATTTATGGATCTGCTTATTGGCGTGTTTCCTGATGCTTCCCTCAATCTGTGGCTTTTCTGATCCAATTTCCACAGACATTGTAGCCAATAATGACATCCTTTTTTTGACTTTGCAGAACGTTCGATTCCAGCTAACCACCTCATGTGAAGCCAAAACCGCAGCTCCTTTTCCAACGTGAGAAACAATGCTCCAATCTGTCAACTTTATTCCAGCTCCCATACCACTGAGCTACTTCAGCAACAGCCTACAGTTCTGCTATGTTTCCCTTCTGTTTACAGCAATGAGATAATCCCATTTCTTTCTTTCTAGTGAGTTTGGCTGTGTATTTTCTAACGTATTTTTCTCTTGGAATTCTATATTTTTCCTGTAGAAGTACAGTATTTTTAGGAGTTTTAAAGCAGTACAAACCAGGGGAACAATGTTAACTGTTTTCCACATATAACCTCCTTTACCCACTTAATAAATAACATAAACATATCTGTATGCCCTTGATCTGCTATTGTATCACTTTTACTGACTTAAGACTATTCAATTATCTTTGTGTCTTAATTTATCCAACTAAATACCTATTTTGGTTATTTCCAGTATTTCTTTCTCATAAATATTTTTTCATAAAAAATATTGCACTACACAATTTTTCTTCCTCTGTGGCATGTGGAATGTGTTAACTATATCTAAGAGGTTTGTGTTTTTTTCCTTTGGAAATAGTTTTGTTTGTGCCGGCTATCAATGGCCCAGAGAATGAAAGAATTTGTAGTAAACTAGGACCAAATTCCTTTGCTGGCACTGTATCTCAGAAAGAGACCTCTGTGCTCTCAGAAAAACATTCACATGATTGGAGCAGACATCATTTTTTCTTTCTTGCTGTCTTCTTTCTATTTTGAGATGCCTAGTGAATGGTAACATATTGCATCCTGAGAAACATCACTTTATCAGTCTTAAAAAAGGGTGGCAGTTGTGTTTTGGGCACCTCAGCTGAAACTGTGGTAAACTTGTTGGGACTAATCTCCTTAAGTGTTCCTAACACCATAAAAGCTAGACTTGCTTATCATAGCTGAGGCAGTCTAGCACTCTTTAAAGCTTCTAGAACTCTCTTCCATCTCAGAAGTAGTCTATTTCCATTACACAGAATAGACAGAGAGATATAACTAAAAACTTCCAGAAGAAGCAGAATGAACTATTTTAAAGAATAAAATAAAACAAATAACAAACTAACTGCAAGGAAGAACACAGCACGTAAAACCTAAGGATAATACACAGCATTCAAGACAAATGCCAAAAGGGAGAAAGGAGGGGAACAATTAGATTTCTACTGCTAATTTTCTGGGGAAAAAGATCAATGAGCCTCATTGGAAACCAACTCCATCGTCTTTACAATCAAGGTTTTCTTCATAACCTGACAGCAGACCCAAGTTCTTAATAGCATTTCTTTCTGTTCATTGTGGCTTATAGAGAGCAGATCTTCTAATATATAAATTGAAGATAATCTATCTTATTTTGTATTTGAAGGTCCTAATTTTACTCCCACAGATAATGGTAAGCTAAACTGCCTTCAGCTATCAATTGGTGAACTGGTTTGGTTGTATGTCAGTCCCACAAAATATTCTTTCTGCTTGCCTCCAAGTTTCATTAGGTCCCGATAGTGTCACAGGAAATGCAGCACTGCCTAAACAGTGGTACATATACAATCAAAACAAGCAGAACTGAGGCTTATAATTTTTGATTTGCTCAGTGGAGCTCAGACAGGTTAAATGACTTGCTTAAGTGACAGCCACGACTGTCAAGCTCTTCTCCCAGGTTACTCAGGAAAGTTCTCATGTGGGAGATAAATCCTGACCAATTTTTATGTACTAGAAGAAGAAATTTTAAAAAGAAAGCAGACCACCCTAAAAGGAAGAAGTAAAATTTAACATCTCTTCAAATCAAGAAATTTTTTTTAAGCAGTATAATAAGCAGGGCAAAGAAGCACTTTTGCCTGAACAGAGAAAAGAGCAGAAAGGAGAGATGAGCGCAATCTTCTCTCTGTAAAATGTGTGTGTATTTCAGATGGTATCTGTATAACCTTAAATTGTATACAATTTATTGGGTGTTAGAGCCCATCAGTTGGAATATTTGTAGGAATTGTGGTAGAAATATTTAAATATTATTGGAACTGTGTAGGGGATGTGTTAGTTTGTTACTGATGCTTTAACAAATTACCACAAACTTAGCAGCTTAAAACAGCACAAATTTATTATTTAAAGTTCTGGAGGACAGAAGTGAGAAATGGATTTTACAGAATTAAAATCACAGTGTCAGCAGAGCTGTGTTCCTTATGGAGGTTCTAGAGGAGAATTTGTTTCTTTGTCATTATCAGCTTCTAGAGGCCACCTGCATTCCTTGATTTTTATTCCCTTCCTCCATCTTCAAAACCAACAACATAACACCTTCAAGTCTACCTTTCTATCTGACCCCTGCTTCTGTTGTCGCATATCTTTCTCTCTGACTCTCCAATCTCCCTCTTATAATGACCCACCTGTGTAATTCAGAGTAATCTCCCTATCACAAGATTCTTAATCATGTCTGCAAAGTCTTATTCTCATTTGAATAAGGCAAGACATTCATAGGTTCTGGGTATTAGGATATAAATCTCATTGGGGAGTCATTTTTCCATCTATCACAGAAGAGCAAGAGAATATTACTCAAAACTTTTAAAGTGTATCACCAAATAAATAAACTGCCACTTACTTTGTGAATAGCAAGACATGAGAAAATTGATAACATCATAGCAGCAATGTCTGGGACCAATAAAAATTTAAATGTGTCTTTCGATCACCATCCTCATAAAATTCGTCTACCAACGTTACCATACATTGTGTACATCTTTCAGATCTCTTTTTTGCAGTGGTTCTTAACTTCTATTTGCATTGCAGACCGCTCTGGGAATCTGATGAGAGGCTTGCCTCTCCACTTGTAAAATGCTCCTATGGGCACATTCACCACATTTGTAGACATGACACTTTATAAAGCCCACTCACAGACCATAGGGTTCAAGTTAAGAATTCTGTTTTGGGAAGTTTTACGGATCATCCGTTTACTCATACACTTCAGGACATTTATGCTCTTGGAATGGAGCAGTTAGATGGATCAAACAGTAAGAACGAAGAATATTGAAATCTATGGCTCCATTTTAGGACAATTCCTTAACTAACGACTTTCTCACAATTCTACACATAAAATTAAACATCTAAGTTTTCTTTCAAGATTACTTTATCACTATGTGCCGTGTAGTACAGGCTTACTAGATTATTCACAAGAGAACAATCCACAGTTAATACAACTCTGCATAATTCAAGATCTGATTATCTAAATCTCTCATCTTACAAATATACTTCATTTATTATCTTTCTCCTCTTTCATCTTGTTTCTCCTTTTTTCTCTCTTTCTCATCATTGTTCTCTCCTATTTCTCTGGATTTTTGCCTTAGGGCTACTCCGCTGTCCACTAGCTTCTTTATTAAAAAGTAAATCCAGGTCTAAAAGGGAGATGAAATTCAAACTTTTCAAATTGACCACTTAAGAATAGCCTGGCTGCACATTTTAGTTGGAGAAGGAATAGATAGAATTTCTATAACGTTTGAGTACTGACTATATAGGGAGATCAGTCAATAACAAAAAGCTATCTTCTTTAATGGCACCCAAGGTAATCTTTTTATCCACCATTTGCGGAGATCTTATACCATTTTTATCCAAGGAGCTACTGCCATGCCAGTGAGTTTAAATATATTTACTGGAAATATGAGAGTGAAGAGCAAAATTCATCAAAGTTTTGCATAGTTGAGCTCATAGAACCATATCAAATATGACTTATTAAGTAAGTCCCTTCTATTTTCCTAAGAATTTAGGTTTGATGCATAAAAAGAATTGGGGAGCATTTTAATTAAATATTTATTTATTTGGCATAGGCTCCACATGAAAAGCACTGCTCTGAGCGTTTTACAAACACTAACACATTTACCTTTCATAACAGCCATATGAACTAGGTACTATAATTATTCTCATTTTACAAATGAGAGAATTGAGGCACAGAAAAGTTAAAAACAGAGCTAGGAATGACCAAGGCCAGGTTTTGAATCCAGAGAGTCTGGCTCAAATAGTCATAATCACTATTTTCTGTTCTTTTTGTTTTAATGACCCAGAGGACAGTGGTAAGGAATAGATGTTGTGATAACGAAATGCTTAAGGCTCCAAAAGAAACCTGTGAACAATGTAATGCAACCCTACACCAAGGAGTAAATACAGGTCTTTTAAGATTGAAAAAGCACAAAAATAATTTACTATTTTCCAGTTTATTGAAATATTTAAAACATTTCAATATATTTTTTAAGATTTAATCCACAAAAAAACTATGTAGAATTATATCTCTAAGCAAGGTCTATCAGAATTACCTTGAATAATGGTTAAAATGCTGAATCCTGAGCCACATGCTAAATCAAAGGAATCAGACTCTGAAATTGGAGCCCTGACATGTACATTTGTAATACACATACCAATATATTCTAATGCTTTCTAAAATTTGAGATTCTATGCTGTCCGGGATGAAATGCTTTGCCACTCTCCAAAAAAACCTCACATTTTCTTAAATTGTACTATTATGGATATAGAGTTTAGGTCAATAACAGTGTGGTAGATTCATTGTAGACTTAGTTTAACCACACCTGGACTGCTAAATTCAAAGCCAGACATCATCCTTTAAGGGACGTCAGCTTAGCAATATTATAGAGATTCCTGAAGGAGGTCACCAGGTTAAGATACTTGAACCCTATACCACTTTCTGTATTATTCCTTCTTACTTATATAGTAGAAGGAATTCCCAAATTAAATGTGAAGTCTCTTCATTAATTTATGCATTCACAAACTCATTCAATTATATTTATTGAGTGCTGAGTAAGTGCTGGGTATAAATCAAGGCACAAATCAAAGTCCTTTTCTTCATGAGGTTACACTTATAGTAGATTGTGTAGGATTGAATCAGATGCTTTATGCATTAATTAGAATTAGATTCGGCTGTTATTTTTATACCCAAAATAACAATTGTTTAAGCAAGATTAAAGTTTATTTTTGTCTCGCAGAAACATCCCAAAAGTTGGTCCCAATGGGTTATAGCTTCAAGAACCCATTATCTTTTATGTTGTTAAAGTTCTGTGCATAGCGTTGACCTTATGGCCCAAGATGCAACATCACTAATCCAGGAAGTAGGAAGGAGAAAGAATGGTGGGTCAAGAGAACATGTGCTCCTTCCCTTAGGGGAAGCACTCTGCCTGTACATCACTGGCTGCGTGGCAACACCTAGGGAAACGGGAGACTAAGAAACATAGTCCTTAATTCAAGCAGCCACAGCTAAAAATGAGGAATTTCAGTTACAAAAAGTTAGACAACAGATATTGGGGGACAGTTGTTAGACATGGGACAATCAGCCCCTTTGGCCTCTAAAATAATCAGCAGTGCTCCCTCTCACATAATAAAATAACCTTCTTCTCAAGTAAGACACGCCAATGTCCCATCCTCTTGCTGCATCCAGTGCAAAACCCAGGATTTGGGGGTGATGGGTATCTTTCTTCATTTAATTCAATAGTATCTCTTGCTGATCTGTCCCATAAATTAAAAGATAGCCTTTTCCCTCATTTTATTTAATATAATATGGCAGAGTCAGAACAGAAAAAGGCAAACTCTCTATCAATGTAAATAAGGGTCATAGGTAGAAAGTGCCTATTTTAGTGGTGTTATATTTTCTTCCATCCCTACTTTGTTGAAACAAAAAGAAGCGTCCAACAGAGTTGACACATTGAATTTTTCTTATTATTTCTCAATGAATATGTGGACTGCCTTTCAAGACATCAAAGGCAACAGTTTAACTTTATATACGTAGTTAATTTTTTAATAATATAAAATAATAATATATGTATTTTTTACCATAGAATAATGAGGGTCATCAACTCTCAAGTCTGCAATGTCTGTACCTCTCCTACTTAATACTTGACTAAACCAATGCCAAATATTTTAGACTGCTGTGTGCAGCATCCCACTTTGAAGTTAAAATTTATTTTATTTAGAATTAATATTATCTATAAGTGGCAAATAAAAATCAAAATAACGTGGAATTAAATAAGATAGGAGTCTATTTCTCTCCTACAGAAAACATCTAGAAGGTGATCTAAGGCTCATATGCTTCCTCAAGGTGTCATGGACATCCTACCATCAAGTTGCACTAAGTTGCATAGATTCAGTCTTATGAATCTGTATTCTAGGCAGCAAAATATAGGATGTTTCCAAAAAGAGGCAGAGGACATACTAAAGTATCTTAGAACATATCTTATGACATTTCTGCCTGTACACCTCTTGCCAGATCTTGGTCACATGATCACACAAGTGTACAAGGAAAGATGGAAAATGTAGCTTTTACCCTAAGGGAGAGCCATATTTTCAGCTAAAAACCAGGGATTTTATTATTATAGCAAAAGGAGAGAAATGGATGTTAGGATTCAATTAGCCTTCTCTGCCACATTCTAAGGCCGTGTAAACCTTTAAGGATATGTGATTTTAAAATACACTCTATTTTTCTTCTGAAAACATTGCTTGATCAAGATCTTCAAACATAGGCTAATAGTTGTTCCTTGCTTGGGCCATTAATTTCTTCAGCAAATTAATTAGTACTAATCCCACCCAAACTCATGCTATATTATTTAAAAGAAAATAGAAGGGCCAGCCCAGTGGCACAGTGGTTAAGTTGGAACGTTCCACTTCAGCGGCCCGAGGTTCACTGGTTGGGATCCCGGGTGCAGACCTACACACTGCTTGTCAAGCCACGCTGTGGTATTGAGGCCAGTCTTCCTCAGCAAAAAGAGGAGGATTGGCAGCAGATGTTAGCTCAGGGCTAACCTTCCTCAAAAAGTAAATAAATAAATAAATAAATAAATAAGAAAAGAAAATAGAGACAAACATTGACTAGAAAAAATAAACTTACAGTTTGATTAACAGTATAAGAGAACTACATAATTATTAGAGGAAACTTTGAGAAAATGTACGTTAGGGTCAGATTCTACAGCATATATTCCTAATTGTAGGAATTTAAAGAAGTATGAAAACAGAGAGGTCTAATTTTGCCCCTGGCTGCACTTGGGGAAATTCTAAAAATCCCCTACTATAAGGTAACCCAGAGCCCACGTCCTGAGAGCCTAGTATAATTTGTCTAGGGTCAAGTATGGACATTGGATTGAAAAACAAAACAAACATCAAAAAGCTCATCATTGATTCTATTGTGCAGCCATCGCTGAGAATCACTGAGTTCCGTCATTAGAGAAAACTTTGTTGAGGAGGTATAACTAAACCCAACTCATAAAGGATGGACAGATTTGGGGTTGGTAGATAGTAGAATGGCAAAGTAGAAATTATGCATTTCAGATGAGCACCAGGAAAATGTTGATGCCTTTAATGTTTCCTTTAAAAAAAAAAAAAGCCATACCGGCCACCCATAAATTAAGAAAAATTATGCATATTCCATTACCAACACTCCACATCCATCTTTGATCTTGTTTAGATTTCTTGCTTTCCTCTGATGGTTTACGTATAGATTCTCTCTCTTTTTAGGGCCTTTTCATGGAGCAGTCATCAGGACTTCTATTTCACTTCTCCCTCATCTGCCTCAACTCCTGATACCTGAATCATACATACATACAGTCAATCCTGGCCCAACATTACTAACCTCTGTATCCAACCTAAGTTCCCATGATACTTATCACCATCACCCACCATCCCCCTGTATCCAGGAAAATGGAATGGCATAGAAAATCTTTAACAAAAACAAAAGTCATCCAATACATACAGTTCCGATTATAGATTATGAGTCTCCAACTCTTTTAGTCTAATTCACTTCATATACAGATTTTTAAAAATTCCTTATTGCTTCCAGTTTGTGGTCACCATTCTCCTTAGACACTTGACTTTTATCTGGACTACCAATCTCCATACTTTTTCAAGGGTCAGCTTCAAATTCTATTTCTCAGTTAAGAAGTACAGTGCATGGAGAGCTGATTGGGGGAATGCCAAAGCTGGTAGAGCAGCACTGTGGAGACACCCTCTAGTTCCCTGCTCAGGACTTAGAAAAATCTCTTTATTAGATAGTCTCTGATGTGAGCTCAAAATGACCCTGTGACAACATCTACTATTTTCCAGAAGTATTTGGAATTTAGTTAACGACTTATTTCAAGTAACTTGTTCTCAAAATTACCTTCCTTGTAGACTCAGGTCATTTTATGTTTATTCTTTTCCAAATATGCTCCACATTAACTCTGAAATCGCTCCTCCAGAGCTTGGCCATATAATTATGTTGATTGCATTCTCATTTCTTTATTTCCAAAGTGCACCAGGTAATTGCAGAGGTGCAGCGAAGTCTATGCTGGGTTCAGATCCATTTACTGTGCTAATAAAAGGTTTAACCCTTTGCTATTGGCAGCTTAGTAGCTCTCCCTTGCATATGTGCCTAAATTTTGTAGCACAAAGAAAATTCCTATCACTGGGAACCAAATTAATAATCAAAACAGAATTATTGATGGCGTTTTTTTAAAAGATTAAAACATTCACATTTTCTGCTTCTCTCTCACTTGCTGCCAGAGATGTAGTCAACAAAGCAAACTTAATCAGAAAATAGAACATTTTATAGAACACAGCAAACACAAACAAAATCACGTTTCAAATGCAAATCTTCTAGAGTCTACTAGAAAATGGTAAATATGACATAGAATTTAAATAACAAGCTTTTGCAAATTAAGCATAGTTATAAGTGCTGAATACCAGGAATTATTAGAAGCAAAACTATGAATTGTTGGAACTTTTACGTGTATATGCTGTGCCCATGGAAGCAGATTCCATATACAGATCTGTGTTCACACTGTACGATCTGAGGTTTGTATCAGCGTAAGTTCTGGCCAAAGAAAATGCAACTCTTCCTGTATTTTACCAACGGATTTCACTCAAAATTGTAGGAGACAGAAGTTTTGACATAAGCCATAGGATCACAAATGACGAATGACAAATATCACAAAATAGACAAATACAGACATAAAACTTTTGATATACTTGTAGATCCAACCTGCCACTCAGAAGTCTCAAACTTTAAAAAATATTTTGTCTGTCCTCTATTGGCTAATTATCAAACTCTCCTGTCTTTAACCTAATTTTTTAAAAAAAATTAAAAAATAGATAAAAAGGAATAAGGGGAGAGTGTAATCATACAAGATATTTGAAAATGTTAAAACACCACTTCAATTAAAGAAGATTGGTGCTGATGTAGGCAAACACAGAGAGACCAGAGAAAATGGCGCAGGACTGGATATACTGTATGTGGAATTTAGCATCTCACTATCAGTGGGAAAAGATGAAATATTCAATAAATGTTGTTGGGACAAATTGCGAGTAAATAAACGTGATTCCCCTTGTCATCTATTATATCAAAATAAATTTTACACAGATCAAATATTTAAATATTAAAAAATAAAGTACTAGAGAACGCAAGAACAATAATCTTTTAGTGGATGAAGTCCCTTCCACAGGAAAGAAAGAAACTGAAGCTATAAAGTAAAAAAAATAACATTTTTTACTGCACACACAGTTTTAAAGTTCTGTACAGCCAAATATTATTAAGAAAGAAATTTTTAAATCTAGAGAAATTATTTGCAATAGACGTAGACTAAGCACAAATTTTCTCCATATGTAAAGAACTCTTCACATTAAAAGCAGCTCCACAATTCCACTGTAAGAATTTATCCTAGATATGCAAACATGGGTGTGCAAATTAATTTCATTGAAGCATTATTTGTAATGATAAAACTCTGAAATAAATCTAAATACCAATTAATAGGAGATTGTTTATTACATTACACTATAGCCAAACAGCCAAGAAAATATGGTACAGACGAATTATGGTTCAGCAGCAGCCATAAATTAATCCATTTATTTACTAATTTATTAATTTTTATCTCTATGTATAGATAAGATGTCTAATATATTCATTAATGAAGGCAAGTTTCAGAAAAACAAATATAATCAAATGTGTGTATGTTGAGGGAAAGAATACCACAGATGCTTGTAGAGGAATAGATTTTGTGAAATAATATGAAGAAACTGCAAATAGTGGTTACCCCTGAGGAGTGACACTTGTGGAACTGGAGACAAGGAGGAGAGATGTACTGTTGACTTTAAACCTATCGGGACTTTTTGATTTTACTCAAATATAAAAAAGGAACTGAAAAATTCCAAAGAGCAAATAAACATATTGAGTTCTGCTGTTGGTGCCCAATGCTTGATGTCTAGATATGTTACTTAGATCCTCACCCATGGATGACAATTCTCTTTGGCCTTGGAACTGCTTGTAAGTTGCATCAATGAAATATGTTTTTGTAGAGACTTCAAATTTCATCTCTTCGTCAGTAACTGCAGCCCAGGCAATCTAATCCAATAGCCTGACATGAAGGTGACCACAGACTGAGGCAATTAATTCTTGGCAAGAACGGGTGCATTTGCTCCGAGTACTCAGTACAAACTATCACTTACCAAGCATGTTACCACGGCCAAGGCTTCGCGTGGGCTGCAGATGACAGTCTCATTCAAGGATTTCTGCCCTCTTGGCCAAACCAATAGCTGCTTTGTGTCATCCTATTGGTTGAGAACTACAAAATGTTAGACCTGGAAGAGACCTTGAAAATGATTTAGTCCAGCTCTTTTGTCTGGTATATTAGGAGTCCAAGACTCAGCAACAACCTGAGCTAGGTGAGGACAGAGATGAAATTAGTCTCTGCTAACTCCTAGTGAAGGGCTGTTAATACTGGATACAATGGTGTTAGAAATCCAGTAATTTTCAAAGATAGAGACAGATAACTCTTGCCTCTTGCTTCTCCTGATCTTTATCGACACTCTAACTGAATGGTTTGGATGAAATTTAAATTTCATAACAATGGCATTTCCATAACAACTGTACAAGACTCAAATCTTATGAAAGCCCTATAGATGTTCATTCTTTTTTGCAAGGATTCCTTTGAGGCATGATGGTCAAGAGCTAGAACTCTAGAATCACAGTGTCTAATTCTGAGTCCTAGCACCATACTTTACAGCTGCATAATCTTGGGTGTGTTACTTAGTCTCTTGATCACTCAGTTTCCCTATATATACAACAGGAAAAAATAACAATGCCTTCTTCATAGGGCAGTTATGAGAATTGAGTAAAATAATACATGTAAGGGTGAGAAAAGTGCCGGGTACATGAAAAGTACTCAATAACCACTAGTCTTTATACCACTAGAACTATTATTATCACCAGTTCCTGGAATTTTCACCTGTTCTCTGATTAGGAGTATCTGATCCAAACTTACCTGGATTATTGAAATAACTTCCCAACATTCTCTCATCATTGCAATTCTCATCCTTTCTTTCTTCATTCTTCCTTATCATTCTCACTGCTGTCAGCATTAACTTCATGTAACGTTAAGTCTGGTAATGTTATTTCCCTTTTAAAACCTTTCAATGGCTCCCTATCACTTGGTTAAAATCTAAACCCCCTGGCATGGAACGCAAGGCCATTTGTGTTCTGAGAAAGCTAATAGGTCATTGTAAAACAACAGCTCTTCCCCACTTCATGCATGATAAAATTATAGGGAAGAAAGAATGGTAGGTTTTGCACCTGTTCTATCTTGCCTTGTAACCCAACCTTTTTTTATAATGTGATTTAAGGGCATTAAAATGTGGTCCTGCGTAAAAATTTTAAAGATACTCACATTTCAGGTTTATAAATTAAAAAAAATATATATGTCTTTTTCATATAATTTAATTCATTGTATTTAGATTCAGCCTCCCTTATTCTCCATCCCTATACCAAGAAACGACATGCACCCAGTTGCCGCAACCAAAACCTGGGATGCGCTTGATATTCCTCCTTCTTGCTCCTCTCTAAGACTCAATCAGTCACAAATTCCTTCCTGATTGCTTTCAAAACTGTCTTGTCCTCTCCATTCCAACAATCATTACGCTCATCATGCCTTCAGGTGCTCATCATGTCCGGTCTGCATGATTGCAGTGACTTCCCCCCCAAGTCTCCCTGCGTCTAGACTCATCTCACAAGAGTCTATGCTCTTCACAGTTACCAGAAGAAGATACCTAAAAGAAAAATCTGACCTTTTTTTTTCCCCCCTGCTCAAAATCCTTAGTAGTCCTCCAGAAAGCTTTAAGACAAAATTCAAATTCCTCAATCTAAGAGGTAAGGTCTTTCATAAATTTTCTCCATTTTATCTCTTTAGACTTACTCTTGTTTCTTTAAATATATCCTTTATTTTAGCCATACCTAAGTGATAGTATGTCCCTGAATGCTGTGCTGTTTCATGCCTCTGTGCCTTTGTACTCTTAATCTTTTTTTTTATTGAGTTATTGATAGGTTACAATCTTGTGAAATTTCAATTGTACATTAATGTTTGTCAGTCATGTTGTAGGTGCACCACTTCACCCTTTGTGCCCACCCCCCACCCCACCTTTCCCCTGGTATCTACTAAACTGTTCTTGGTCCATAGTTTTAAATTCCTCATATGAGTGGAGTCATACACAGATTATCTTTCTCTCGCTGGCTTATTTCACTTAACGTAATTCTCTCAAGGTCCATCCATGTTATTGCAAATGGAATGATTTTGTTCTGTTTTGCAGCTGAGTAGTATTCCATTGTCTATATGTACCACATCTTCTTTTTCCATTCGTCTGTTGATGGGCACTTAGGTTGCTTCCACGTATTGGCTATTGTAAACAGTGCTGCAATAAACATTGGGGTGCACAGGACTTTTGGGATTGCTGACTTCAGGCTCTTTGGATAAATACCCAGTAGTGGGATGGCTGGATCGTATGGTAGTTCTATTTTTAGTTTTTTGAGGAATCTCCACACTGTTTTCCATAGTGGCTGCACCAGTTTGCATTCCCACCAGCAGTGTATGAGGGTTCCTTTTTCTCTGCAACCTCTCCAACATTCGTTGCTATTAGTTTTAGATATTTTTGTCATTCTAACGGGTGTAAGGTGATATCTTAGTGTAGTTTTGATTTGCATTTCCCTGATGATCAGCGATGATGAGCATCTTTTCATCTCATGATGAAAAAGGTTTTTATTCCTCATCTTTTCATCATTTCATGATGCCTATTGGCCATCAGTATATCTTCTTTGGAGAAATGTCTGTTCATGTCTCCAGCCCATTTTTTGATTGGGTTGTTTGATGTTTTGTGGTTGAGTTGCGAGAGTTCTTTATATATTAAGGATATTAATCCTTTGTCAGATATATGACTTGCAAATATTTTTTTCCAGTTAGTGGGTTGTTTTTTTGTTTCAATCCTGTTTTCATTTGCCTTGAAGAAGCTCTTTAATCTGATGAGGTCCCATTTGTTTATTCTTTCTATTGTTTCCCTTCTCTGAGAAGGCATGGTGTCTGAAAAGATCCTTTTAATACTGATGTCAAAGAGTGTACTGCCTACGTTTTCTTCCAGAAGCCTTATGGTTTCAGGTCTCACCTTTAGGTCTTTAATCCATTTTGAGTTTATTTTGGTGAATGGTGAAAAAGAATGGTCAATTTTCATTCTTTTACATGTGGCTTTCCAGTTTTCCCAGCACCATTTGTTGAAAAGACTTTCTTTTCTCCATTGTATGCCCTCAGCTCCTTTGTCAAAGATAAGCTGTCCATAGATGTGTGGTTTTATTTCTGGGCTTTCAATTCTGTTCCATTGATCTGTGCACCTGTTTTTGTACCAGTACCATGCTGTTTTGATTACTGTAGCTTTGTAGTATGTTTTGAAGTCAGGGATTGTGATGCCTCCTGTTTTGTTCTTTTTTCTCAGGATTGCTTTAGAAATTCGGGGTCTTTTGTTGCCCCATATGAATTTTAGGATTCTTTGTTCTAATTCTGTAAAGAATGTCATTGGGATTCTGATTGGGATGGCGTTGAATCTGTAGATTGCTTTAGGTAGAATGGACATTTTAACTATGTTTATTCTTCCAATCCATGTACATGGAATGTCTTTCCATCTCCTGATGTCGTCATCCAATTCTCTCAGAAAGGCCTTGGAATTTTCATTATATAGGTCCTTCACTTCCTTAGTTAAATTTACCCCAAGGTATTTTATTCTTTTTGTTGCGATTGTGAATGGTATTGTATTCTTGAGTTCTTTTTCTGTTGGTTCATTACTAGAGTATAGAAATGCTACTGATTTATGCAAATTGATTTTATACCCTGCAACTTTGCTGTAGTTGTTGATTACTTCTAACAGTTTTCCAATGGATTCTTTGGGGTTTTCTATATATAAGATCATGTCATCTGCAAACAGCGAGAGTTTCACTTCTTCCCTCCCTATTTGGATTCCTTTTATTCCTTTTTCTTGCCTGATTGCTCTGGCCAGGACCTCCAGCACTATGTTAAATAAGAGTGGTGACAGAGGGCATCCTTGTCTCATTCCTGTTTTCAGGGGGATGGGGTTCAGTTTTTGCCCATTGAGTATGATGTTGGCTATGGGTTTGTCGTATATGGCCTTTATTATGTTGAGGTAGTTTCCTTCTATGCCCATTTTGTTCAGAGTTTTTATCATAAATGGCTGTTGGATCTTGTCAAATGCCTTCTCTGCATCTATTGAGATGATCATGTGGTTTTTATTCCTCAGTTTGTTGATGTGGTGTATCACGTTGATTGATTTGCAGATGTTGAACCATCCCTGTGTCCCTGGTATGAATCCCACCTGATCCTGATGTATGATTCTTTTGACGAATTGCTGAATTCTGGTTGCCAAAATTTTGTTTAGAATTTTTGCATCTATGTTCATCAGTGATATTGGCCTGTAGTTCTCTTTTTTCGTGGTGTCCTTGTCAGGTTTTGGGATCAGCGTGAGGTTGGCCTCATAGAATGTGTTAGGAAGTGTTCCATCTTCCCTAATTTTTTGGAATAGCTTGAAAAGGATAGGTATTAAATCCTCTCTGAAAGTTTGGTAGAATTCCCCAGGAAAGCCATCTGGTCCTGGGGTTTTATTCTTTTGGATGTTTTTGATTGCTGTTTCAATCTCTTTCCTTGTGATTGGTCTGTGCAAATTGTCTGCCTCTTCTTGAGTGAGCTTTGGGAGATTGTAGGAGTCCAAGAATTTATCCATTTCCTCTAGGTTATCCATTCTGTTGGCATATAGTTTTTTGTAGTATTCTCTTATAATCTGTTGTATTTCTGCAGAGTCTGTTGTTATTTCTCCTCGCTCATTTCTGATTTTGTTTATTTGAGCTTTCTCCCTTTTTTTCTTTGTAAGTCTGGCTAGCGGTTTGTCAATTTTATTTATCTTCTCAAAAAACCAGCTCTTTGTCTCATTGATCCTTTCTACTGCCTTTTTCATTTCAATAGTATTTATTTCTGCTCTGATTTTTATTATTTCTCTCCTTCTTCTGACTTTGGGCTTCATTTGTTCTTTTTTCTCTAGTTCAGTTAGGTGTGCTTTAAGGTTGCTTATTTGGGATTTTTCTTGTTTGTTAAGATGTGCCTGTATTGCGATGAATTTTCCTCTTAATACAGCTTGTGCTGTATCCCATATGAGTTGGTATGGCATGCTATCATTTTCATTTGTTTCCAGGTATTTTTTTATTTCTTCTTTAATTTCTTCAATGATCCATTGCTTGTTCAGTAGTGTGTTGTTTAGTCTCCACATGTTTGTGCCTTTCTCAGCTTTTTTCTTGTAATTAATTTCTAGCCTTATAGCACTATGATCTGAGAAGATGCTTGTTATTATTTCAATTTTTTTAAATTTGTAGAGGCTTGCCTTGTTTCCCAACATATGGTCTATCCTTGAGAATGTTCCACGTGCACTTGAGAAGAATGTGTTTTCAGCTCCTTCAGAGTGGAGTGATTTATATATGTCTATTAAGTCCAATTGTTTTAGTTTTTCATTTAGCTCCACTATTTCCTTGTTGATTTTCTGTCTGGATGATCTGTCCATTGATGTGAGTGGGGTGTTGAGGTCCCCTACTATTATTGTGTTGTTTTTAACATCTTCCTTTAAGTCTGTTAATAGTTGCTTTATGAATCTTGGTGCTCCTGTGTTGGGTGCATAGATATTTATAAGCGTTATTTCTTCTTGATGAAGTGTCCCTTTGATCATTATATATTGTCCCTCTGTGTCTCTCTTTACCTGTCTTATTTTGAAATCCACTTGGTCTGATATGAGAATTGCAACACCTGCATTTTTTTCCTTGCTATTTGCTTGAAGTATTGTCCTCCACCCCTTCACTCTGAGCCTGGTTTTGTCATTGGGGCTGAGGTGTGTTTCCTGGAGGCAACAAATTGTTGAATCTTGTTGTTTAATCCATTTTGCCACTCTGTGTCTTTTTATTGGAGAGTTCAATCCGTTCACATTGAGAGTGATTATTGATGCATGCGGACTTAATGCTGTCAATCTGTCGCTCATTATCTTGTTTTCCTGTGTTTCTTTTCCTGTGTGCTTTAGACTATCCACTTAATACTGCAATTTCTTAGGCTGGATTTCTTAGATTTTTCCTTATCTATGATTTGTGACTCTGTTCTGTACTTTATTTTAGTGTCTACCTTGAAGTTTGTATTTAGAATCTCGTGTATAATATAGTCTATTCTCTGGTGGTCTCTTACCTACTTGACCAATACTGATTTAGACCCTTTGCTCTTCCCCTCCTAAATAATTATTTTCATTTTTTATTCCAACTCGTCTTATTAATTTGTAGTTAGAGTGCTAAGATCATCCTTGTTTTGGTAGTTTCCTTACCTTTACCCTAATGCTATAATTGAATATTTGCTATCCTGTTCTGGTTCTATCCATCGGTCTCCCTAGTCTGTGGATTGTGTCCCCTTTCTCCCTTTTTTCTTTTTTCAAGTATGAGAGCCTTCTTGAGGATTTCTTGTAATGGAGGGCTTTTAGTTACAAATTCCCTTAACTTTTGTTTGTCTGGAAAAGATTTAATTTCTCCCTCATATCTGAAGGACATTCTTGCTGTATAGAGTATTCTTGGCTGAAGGTTTTTATCCTTTAAAGCTTTGAATATATCACTCCATTCTCTCCTAGCTTATAGGGTTTCTGTAGAGAAATCCGCTGACAGTCTGATAGGGGCTCCTTTATAGGTTATTCTCTTTTTTTTCCTTACTTCCCTGAGTATTCTCTCCTTATCATTCCTATTTGCCAACTTTACTACTATGTGCCTTGCAGTAGGTCTTTTTACATTGACAAATCTAGGAGATCTAAAACCCTCCTCTACACACATTTCTCTGTTGATCCCTAGATTTGGGAAGTTCTCTTCAATAATTTCATTAAACACACTTTCTGCTCCATTTTCCTTTTCCATATTCTCGGGAATTCCTATGATCCTTATGTTCTTACTCCTCATTGAATCCATTATCTCTAGGAGATTTTCCTCATTTTTTAAAATTCTTAGTTCTCTTTCTTCCTCTTTCTGGCACCATTCAGCCTGTCTGTCCTCGATTATGCTAATTTTCTCCTCTATGTTGTCTACATGGGCATTCAGGGAATCCGTATTCTGTTTTGTCTGGTCCATTGTGTTTTTCATCTCAAGTAATTCTGTTTGATTCTTCTTTATGATTTCAATCTCTTTTGTGAAGTAACTCCAGAACTCGGCTTGTTTCTCTATCTTTCTCTCTACCTCATTGAGTTTTTTGATTATAGCTGCTCTGAACTCATTATCACTTTGTTTACCTAATTCCAAGTCCTCAGGACTTAATTCTGTGTTTTTATTGTTTTCCTTCTGGTCTGGGGCTTTTATAAATTGCTGGATGGTAGAGGAGCGGTTTTTTCTCATGGTGGTAGAATTCAGTTGCAGTTACAGCCTGTCGCCACTAGATGGGGGTCGAGAGCGGCGTGTTAGCTCTCCGCCTTGGGGCAAGATGGCTGCGCCCACTGGCTTTGCTGGGGGGGAGGGGCTGTTACTCACACGCGCCGGTCTGGGTTCAGATCAGTTCTGTTCTCTGGTCTCCCAAGGCCCTTGATTTATAGGGTCCCCGCGGACGGAAGCTTTCCCCCCATCAGCGGGTCTCCACTGAATCAGCGGCAGGAGTCCTGGATGATCCCCCGGTCGTGCGGCCCCTCCTCCGCTCCTTCCCGACCTGCGCGCAGGGATCGCAGACTCTAGGGGAGGGAGCAATGTTCTCTCCTACCGTTCCAGTGCCTCCAAAGGTGTAAGCAAAGTTTATGATCTCTGCCTTCTTGGTATTGTAGGTCTCTAACGAGCTGGCATTATTTTTGTTCTCTGAAATTCAGTTCTTCCAATCTTTTGTTGTATTTTGGAGGGGAGAGAATCCCGGGTCAGCTCACCCCGCCATTTTTCTGTAACTCCCAAAATGCATTTTAAAAGTCATAAAAGCTAAAATTAATGATTCCAAAGGGAAAAGCCAAGAAACTACAGAGAAGTAAGGGTAGGGCAGCTCACAGAGGGGCTCCTTACAAAGGAACCCATTAAAGCTGCTGTAGAAGGAGCTGCCTTTGCGTACACTTGTTTTAAGTCAAGCCTTTGTGATGCATACTGGATAAGTTTTGAGAGAGATGATTTGACTTTGAGAGTCTCTGAATCAATGCATGAAGGAGATATGGAGATGAGAGAAGGTGGGAATGCCAGCGCTCTTGTTCAAAAATTAGGAACATCTTCACGGCTCACGCTTTCCCAGCAGCACCACTGTTGGAGGCATTATCACCTGTAGACAAACAGCCCCTTTAACACTTCCACTGCAAGGCTCAGAGTGGGGCTGTTGAAAGAGCAGTGTTTGACCAGGTGTCGCAACTCTTGCCTCAGTGCTGTGTGAGTGCCCAATGCTACATGGCTTTCAGCATGTGACACACTCTTTTTACCCTGGTCTTTTAACTGTCTCCCCTTTCCCACATTGCAGATTTTTACACTCATAATATGTTGGAGAACTATTAAGAATATATGATAAGAAAGATCTTCAAATTTAAGACCTTGTGTTTTAGTAGGATGCTATTAGTGTGATTAAGATCACAAAGAATATGATGTAGTCACGTGTGATCACATCCACATCTAATTCACTTATTCCAGGTGTTTAACATGGTGACAGAGTCAGGGAGTGGGGAATTATCATGAAGAGTAGCTGAATCTCAGCTTCAAAAAGTACAGTACTGGGAGACTAGACATATACCAAGAAACAGTAAAATGTAAGGCAATAGGATTAAGTACCAGAGGGAATAGTACATTTTTCACATTTAGCAAGTTATTTTAAAAGAAGTTGTACTGAATGCAAAGATATTTCTTTTCACTTCAGATGAATGCTTCCCAGCTCAGAGAGATGGCAACTATATGTTACCTCTCAAGTCTCCTATAATTGGTACTACCCTATTAGGAACACTTAGAACTCTTGCTATGTGGATTAGTTTTCTATTACTGCCAAAACAAATTACCACAAATTTAGTGGCTGAAAAACCACACAAGTTTATTACCTTATAGTTTTGTAGGTTAGAAATCTGATGCAGGGCTCACTGGGTTAAAACTCAAGGTCTTGGCAGAGCTGCATTCCCTTCTCCTTTCCAGCTTCCAGATGCTTACCCACGTTCCTTGGCTCATAGCCCCCTTCCTTCATCTTCAAAGTCAGCAATGCTGCATCTGTCTCTGACTCTTCTTCCATCTCCACATCCTTCTGAACACAGCTAGGAAAGGTTCTTCCCTTTTAAGGATCATGTCATTAGATTGGACCCACCTGCATAATCCAAGCTACTCTGCCTATCTCAAGCCCCTTAACCTCAATCACATCTGAAAAGTCTCTTTTGACAAGTAAGGTAATGTATTCACAGGATTAGGATTTGGACAATTTGGGGGACCATTACTCTGCCTACCACTTCAAGACCACTTCATGACCCTAATCTTTATTAGTATCTAGGCTTCTTTTGCTAATATTCAAATTCAGGTGACTTTTTCCTGACTTTGGTACCAAATTGTGCACAAACCTTTTCTCAACCAAATTATTACGTTTCTTGAACTTGATCATTTTTGCAAAATTCCTCCTCGATCTTTTCCTGCTAAGCCTGATAACTTTCTTACTCATCAAACACTCTGGATTTCATAAGACTCCATCCTAATGTAAATCATGGCTATGCAAGAAGTATTATATTACTTTATTTCCTTTCAAATAAATCAGATATGTTTCTCAGCTCCCCTCTCAACCTTCGCAGGTGGAAAAATCTTCCTCAGTCGCTACTAGGGCACTCTTCTCTCTGCTGTCAGTGTCATGGAAAGATCCTAATGGTCTTAGACAAAGAAAGACTATTTGAGGAAGACATTTTAGTCTTTGGTTTCTGCTGAGATGCAAGCCCAATGGTCCGAGCCCAATGTTGGCCTGAAGTCTGGTCCTTCTGTGTTTCTCTGCACGCATGTGGGCGATCTTGGCAGAGCTTGGGAACCTTGGATTCTGCAGATCTAGGTAGCTCTCTGAGGTGCTCCACATACCCAGGTCCCTTCAAATGTCCTTTCTCTCGTCTCTAGGGTACCATTAGAGCACGGAACAAAAGAGAGCACCCAATCTACGCAATCTCTGTGCCTTTCCTAGTACTTTAAAAATTAGGACCTCCTAATATGCAAACACCTCTTTCTCTTACCCCTGCATGTAGTTTCCTTAAAAAGAAAGGAAATACATTTCTGGAGGCGAGACTTGGGGATAAATTTGTCTGCTGAGAACTACTGCCTTTCAGAAAGACTTCATAAACATCTGTTGAAATAAAAGCAACATCTTGAAATGCTGGGGAGAAAAATGTTGCTAGAATGAAACACAAGTTAATAACTTGATCAATGATTCCTCCATGCTATTTGTTACTTGCTGTTACAGATGTCTGTCATTCCAGGGCTGAGTTTATTAGTTCTTCAGCTAAATATGCACAGCAGCTTCACCCCACATTGCAATAAATGCCTTGAGATTAGACTCCATAATTTTAGGCTAAACAAATAAACATAGAGTCCTAGTAGATTGAGACTAGACTTAAGGGTCTAAATTGTACAAGAAGAATATGTAAAATAGGGAATTTTTTATTTTATATGAACTAATAACCATTAGTAGTAATATTTAATACCAATATTAGTAAGAATGTTTACTATTCATCATACAATAATTAAAATATTAAGTAAGAATAATGTGACAGACTATTATTTATACTTATTAATTTATTTAATTCTCACAACGTACCAATGAAGTAAGAATTACTGTTAATTTAAAAGTCTGTTAAACACCTCTATTGTGTCACACAGTGTTCTAAGGTTTGGTAACAATCTTAGAACAATGGGATAAGGAAAAGGTTTTGCTCTCAGAAAGCTTATAAAAAAATTTACTATTCCCATCTTCCAGATAAAGAAACTGAGGCTCAGAATAGTGAAGTACCTTACTCAAAGTCACAGGGTTGTAAATGGCAGTGCCAGGATTGGAGGCTGGGTCTATCTGATTCCAGCTCTGGGCTCTTTTATCACCATGCTTTGCTGCTTATAGTGAAAATGCACACATTAGGAAATTTCTCTCTAGAGGTCCAAGCTAGGCAGGACTGTCTCATAATAGGCAGAGTCTAGGTTTGAAGCTGGCCGTAGAAACCAAGCTTTCATCTCTGATTGGAGTTTGACAGAATTCAATGCAAGCAGGCAGACAGGTACACACAACCTTTCAGAATTGCTCATTTTTATAATCTCTTGTCAGTTTGAAAACCTCTTAAATTCAGCACCACTTTACTCAAATAATGCATAAGATTATAAAGCAGGACAAAAAAGCAAGTCCTTTTCATACTTCCCTTTGCATTACAGTAACTGTTGTTGAGTTAGCATGCCGTATAGCCCAAGACATGGGGAAAAATAATTTTTCAATTCAAGGCAAAATTTTCTTCAAACTTAAATAAAATGATAAAAGTTGCTACATTAAAAAAACCCTTCTTTTTTCAAGTGCTTTGAAGTGTCTATCCTTAGAGAGTATATCTTTTAAGAACCATTCTGAGTTATTCTCCTTTCTAAATTTTAGACTTTATTCAGCAAATTTTTCTCTATTGATCTTGCTTCAGCTATGTAATTCAAATATACTTCAGAGAGGAGTATTGTTTGGTCAGTTGGTATAGTGTGACCAAAAATATATATTTTGAGGGGTGCCTACAGCGTGCAAGGTACTGTTCTTGCTTATTTACATCTCCTTCACCCCTGAAAGAAATGGCTGAAGTTTCAGTTGTACAAGGTGAATAAGTTCTGGAGACGTGCTGTACAACGTAGTGCCTATAATTAACAATACTGTACTGTGCACTTAAACATTCCTTTGAGGGGGTACATCTCATGTCCTCTTACCACCAAAGGGGAAAAAAAAGGACATGAGGAAACATCTGCAGGTGATGGATATGTTTGATTGTGGTGATGATTTCATGGGTGTATGCATGTATCCGAAGTCATGAAATTGCGTACATGAAATACATGCAGTTTTGTGTATCTCAGTTATACCTCAATAAAGCTGTTAAAAAAACAGAAATGGAAAAACAGAAGAGGATGGACTAATGCTTCCTGTGAATAGCTTTTAGAAAACAAGGGTTAATCTCCAGTTCCTTCTCTACAAAAACTCAACTTTGACTCTGTCTTCTTCGTTTCAACACCAAGTTAACTCAGAGGGAAGAGGCCCTTCCTGTCCTGATCTCTCCTTTCCAGAAAGCCAGAGTTTCTGCCATCAGTAGGTGATCCTTACTCCCTTCTGTGGGTGTGCAGAGGCACAGACGCTTACAGCAGGTAGAGAATGTTAGTCACACCTAGTATTCCCACTACTTAGCTCTGGCAATGTTCAAACTTTCTTATATAAGTCTTTTCAGCATTGAGAAACCCTCAAGAAGAAAGTCATTATTTAGTCTGGCAATTTTTCCTTGTATTTAACCTAAACTTTCTATACTTTAAAACCTATTTCCTCTTGTTCAATTTTTTCCTAGAAATGGGAAATAATTTCCTACTTGTGCCCTGTATGAGAATCTTTTATATTCTTGATGAAGGCTCTTTTGCTCTCTGCTATGCACAATATAAGATACTAGACACCCACCGTCAGCTCTGTCTGTCCAAGGGCCTGGGCATACAAACCTAAAAGACAGCTGTCCCTAAGAAGCTCACAGTCTAGTGAGGGCGACCAACACGCAAACATAAAGTCAAGTACAATCAGAGACTTCCAGGTGATGATGGCAAAATGAAGCTACACCCAGAATTTTCCATCCCCAATAATTAATAAAATGGGGAAAAAGTATAAAATCCAAAATTTTGTCAGTAACAACCAAAAAAGGAAAGGGAATTCAGTCTTACTTCATTATCTTCAAAAGTGGCAGAGGATGTCCTATCTTAGATTCCCTAGAAAACAGAGCCCAGGCAAAAGGTGCTTTTGGGGGGGGTGGGGGAGGAGAAGAAATCTCCAGGCAGGAAGGATAAAGGAAAAAGGCAAATGAGGCAGCAGTGGGGAGGGAAAGCAAATACAATGTAGCATTTTACTAAGTTAGCTGCAGCTACACAAGAAAGTACAACCAGTTGTCACTCATCTTAATTTTTGCCAATCTGGTGAGTGTGAAATGTCAGTTCATTATGTATTTAATTCGCATAAATCTGGTTATAAGTAAGATTAAACATTTTTCCTCTTTATTCACTTTTCACATTTTATTGAGCTGTTCAATGGTTTTTCCCATTTTTCTATTTGGCTATAGCTTTATTATACTGATTTTTCAGTTATATGTGTTACAAATATATCTACAAATTTCTTTTTTCCTTTTCTTTTTAAGATTTTATTTTTTTCCTTTTTCTCCCCCAAGCCCCCCAGTACATAGTTGTATATTCTTCGTTGTGGGTCCTTCTAGTTGTGGCATGTGGGACGCTGCCTCAGCATGGCTTGATGAGCAGCGCCATGTCCGCGCCCAGGATTCCAATCAATGGAACAATGGGCCGCCTGCAGCAGAGCGCGCGAACTTAACCACTCGGCCACGGGGCCAGACCTATACAAATTTATGGTTTATCTTTTCACTCTCTTTTTGGTATCTTTTGTTGAACACAAGTTCCTAACTAAACTACTGTCAAATTCATCAATCCTTTTTATCAATTTGTAGCTTAAGAAATATTTTTGAACCTGAGATCATAAAGATATACTGTTTCAAAAATATTTTGTAGCTTTGCCCTTTTACTTCTTTGATCTACTTGGAGTTGATTTTGAGCAGTGTGATGTAACAGTCTAACTTCATTTTTTTTGTATGTGGAGAAAAAATTGTTCCAGAACCAATGAAAAGTCTCTTCTGTCCCCTGTTGCTCTGCAATGCTTACTTTTTCTTATGATAGATATGCAAATCTACTGTGTTGCTCCTATCTGCTTTTTCTGTTTCATTAGTTTACGTTTCTCTCTCTCCACCAATTTGACACTATCTTAATTTCTACTGATTTATAATGAGCCTTAAAATAGTGTGGGAAATAGATATTTCCACCTTCGCCTTTTCAAGAATGCTTTGGCTGTTGTTGGGCATTAAATCCATAGGTCAACATGGAAAGAATTGACATCTTTATAATACAGAATTTCCAATGGGATAAGTAGAGTATTTTTCTTCCTTTTGTTTGTCTTTTAAAATTACTTTTCATAAAATTTTGCATCTTTAGGAAATTTTTGACTTATTTGGTTAATCTTCTATTTTCTCTACATTATAAGTGCTTCTTTTTAATCATTTCACCTTGTGTTTATTGCTGATTTATAGAATGTAATTGCTCGAGTTTTGTATATTGATTTTTTTAATCCAGAAAACTTGCTATACTGTCATATTGATTCTTACAATTTATCTGTTGATTCTTTAGAATTTTCAATGTAGACATTCACATCATATATGAATGATGCATAGCGTTGGTTCTTCCATTCTAATCCTTTCACCTTTGATTGATTTTTTCTTGCCTTATTGCACTGGATAAGAACTCCAGTACAGAATTGAACAGAATTGGTAAAAACAGGCACCCTTTTTGCTCCCTGTCTCAATTAAATGTTTTTATTATTTTATAATTATGTATGAATTTGACTATAGGTATTTTTGTAGATAATCTTAACAAGGCTAAGGAAGTTTCATTTTATCAATATTTCACTGAGAGATTTTTGTCAGGAATGAAGTTGAATTTTATCAAACACTTTTAAAAACATCTGTTAAGATGATTATATACTTCTTTTTTAATATGTGAATTATATTGATTGATTTCCTAATGTTAAATTAACTTTATATTTCTGAGACAAATCCAACTTGGTCTTGATACTAATAGCCAACTATGGCTCGTAAATTCAAAATGTAATTACAATTTTTTTGTCATGTAATTGTAACACTGTTGTCACTAATTGAAAAGACATTCAATGTCTTCAAGAAGCTCATAGACTAGTGAGGGTGACTAATATGAAAACAAGACAAATAAAATATAATAAGGATATTTAAATTATACTAAGAATGCATATTTGTCTTATTTCATCTTTAGATATCACAGATGGACTTTTGGCTGAGGAAACATGTGCTAATTCCAAGATCATCTGAGACGTCATTATGATACATGTTCTCTGTTTGGCTGATCACAGCAAGACCTACTTTCTAGTGAGTAGTTTGTAAATATTCTTGAAATATTTTGTTTTAATATCCACAGATTATTATTAAAATATCCTTTAAGAAATAGGAAAAAATCTGTTTAAAATAGATGTTACATGCTATTATATTATTTCTTAATTTTCTCAAGGAATAATAAATAATCTTACTCTTCTAAGGTTTTATCTTGCTGATTTATTTTTACTAAGTGTTCTCAATGATTTTACAAACATTTTTTTAAAACCTATTGCAATAGCACAAAAGCAGAGCAGAATGGTCTTAGTAGAGACATAAAACCTTGTCTAAGACAACTAAAGCTAAAATCTTGATTTCATGCAAATGTTAGAGAAAACAATTTGGGGGCAATTTTGTAGAAAGTAGTTGTTAATAAACTCTACAGTTTTTAGTTAGTATATTCACAAACACTGCCTTTATCTTACTTTATCACCTCTGAATAGAGCCATTTTAAGCCTGGTTAAATATGAATGGGTCAGGTCCCCACCATTAGAGGCATAAGTTGGGATCTGTGCATGCCAATACACTAAGTGCGATGCACTCAAGGCTTGGCAGACAGTCTTCTCTCCTGGAGTTAACAACCCCAGGTCTTGAAGCACGCTCTCAGGGACCACCTGATTCACGCAGCTCCTCTAGATGAGGGTGGGCTGTGTTACACCATTTCTGTCTTTTCCTGTGTGTGTCTATTGGGAGACTCTCCTAGCCTGCATTAGCAGAACTAGGTTTACGGGTTCAGGTATAGAACACACTGTTTCCATTTACTGCATGCTTGTCCGTCTAAAATAGGTTTTCATTCCAATTCAAGTTTATTAGAATACTTTAACAATTTGTCATAAATATGGGCAAAATATGTATGACTCTCGTAGAGTCAGCCTGTTTGATTTGTAAAGTGAACTGTCAGAAATACCGGTTTTAAGGTATGAGGATCAAGATAGAACTGATTATTTTGGTCATATATAAATATATTCCATTTTTATGCTTTGGAATACAGGCATTTTCCTAGAGCTATGAATTCTAGAAACTTAGTAAAATTTGTTTGGTGAACATGAAAGATAATTGTAGAACTGAAGAACATAAAGGTCATTTATTCAGACTCTTACCTACCATTGAAAAACTTTTAGGTCTTGATTTGACTGAAAATGAAATGAATAAGCATATAGTAAACTAGATAGACAGCGTTCTGAATGCATATTTTTAAAACGTGGCTAACCGAATACATCTGCCAATATGTTACTCTTTTACTAGTAAAGAAGTTACCTTTAAATAACAATACCTAAAAAAATAGAATCATGTGTCACTGATGTAAAACGAGGAGAAGTTAAGTGGCTTACAACTATTTGAAATTGACTTATCCTATTTTAATAAGTCATTTCAAATTTTGATTCAAAAGGCAAGGAATCACTTCTTCAGATTTCAGAATGTACCGCTCACACCTAGGTTACCTAAGAAACTGCTAATTGTGTTTAACTGAAAAAGGAATTTAGGCAAGAAGAAGATGAAGAAGAAGGAAGAGAAGGAGGAGGAGGAGAAAGAGAAAGAGGAGGAAATTTAGACATAGATTCCTCTTCAGGCTCGAAAATTATATTTCTGAACACTTTTCTTATCTCAGGGATAAAATGAGCATGACTTCCAAATTCTGAACAGAATGAAATTCGAACCATGAAAATTAATTCCCAGAAGGCATAAAAATAGTTTTAAGTGGAAGCATTAGCAAGATTCACATAGACAAGGCATAAAGAGTGTTGACTGAATTTATTATTAGAGCTTCTATCATTCAATTTAATCTAACAATTCAACTTTTTTTTTCCTCACTATTTTACCCCTGAGAGACAAAATGATTAGTCCTGGAGTTCTAGGTAAATAATGGCTAAAACTGAGATTCAAGCTGTCTAACCAGGGCGAAGGAAATCTGGGGCTGTCACTGCCAGGCACAGCTTACAAAGGGCAGGAAGGAAATGAGCTTTCACCAAGCACTTCCGTACTAGCTGTTGTGAGAGACGCTTTCATATACATATTTAATATTGTTTTCATTTAAACATTACAACAACCCTGTGAAGTTAAACATTATTAGTCTCATTTTATAATGAAGTAACATCCTCAGAGTTATGTATATTTTACATGGAAGAGCTGGATGGAGTTGAGATCTGTTTGATTTTGATGCCTATTTCAGTTAATTCTGGATTTACAGGTTTGGTTAAAAATATAAGTTAAATTCAAACAGAAGAATAACCAAAGGAAAAATTTATAATTGTGCTGCTAAAAATCTATGCAAATATTCCTTTTCATATACATGCAAGGTTTTACTAAGGAAATGTAATCAATTATCAAAAGAAAATTACTGGCATCTCCAACACTAGTATAAAAGCCACCATGGCTGCATATTAGAATCACACAGAATTTTTGAAAATGCTGATGTCCAGGTCCCATTCCTAGAGAGTCTGATTTAATTGATCAAGGATGGTGCCTTGGCATTGCTTTTTTTTTTCTTAAAGCTCTCAGAAGTCTCTAATATACAGCCATGATTGAAAAACCCTACCCTACCTGCATTATAGTATAATTCATAAGAAGAGTTTAGTGTGGAAAATTTGGTTTGGATGTTTAGCATTGGCTTTTAACAGCTTTTTCATGAAATGCGTAAAACAGTTTATATGGTCATTTGACTTTTTATTCTCTTCATTCCCTCCATTTCATGTTTACACAGATTTATGCCTGTGATAAAATATTTGAATTAACTGAGACTGGGAACTCTTCATATACTTGCTTATATAATTGTTCACATACTTACTTAGATCATGTGTTTCCTTGGGGGAAAAAAAGGACCTTTTTAGAATAATACTGAAGAAAGTTTTTCTTATATGTTCTCCAGTGCTTTCCAGAATGATACAAGAAAGGAAGCATTTCTTTGGAGTCGTTTGACATTTGTTCCGAGCAAGAACTATACTAGCTATTGGTTGGGTGATAACTTTTCACATCGGAGAGATATGCATATGTCAATCACTGGAATGCTAGAATTTAATCTCTTTGGAATTCCATATATAAATTTTAAAATTAAACAATCAATTACATTAAAGCCTATATCTCAAACAATATTATCTGGAGGTGCAAAACCTACTTCTATGAAGGTGAAATGCACTCAAGTAGTTTTCAGGATGTTATAAATAATACACTTCATTTAACCACTGTAGAATTGCCCTCACCCTACGCATATCTCAAGAGTACCACATATTTCTTAATTATTATTGTTTTCCCTTTATTTTACGTACTTAATCGTCGTAAAACTGGACAAGTTTATTTCCTTTGTCATTCACCTCTGTGCTTACTCCATCCACAACTTTTCTACAACCTATTTTTATGAGCTTTACAGATAAATGGGGAAAAAAGAAGGGATAGGCAATTTGAAAGGGGATAGAAAGTTCACTCGGAGGTGTCTCCACCTTCTATGAAAGGAGGAAGTGAAATTAAACCAGCAAAATACTCAAAACACAAGTAAAATATTTCCTCTTATCTGAGCCCTAGTGATAAAGAAAAAATTTAGCTATTAAAGAATTTGCTGCTGTGTTAACAAATTCAACAGTTTTATTGTAGCAGATTCCCCATACCACAATGACTTTTTTACAAGAAAAAATACAGAGCAATATTTGTCTTATTTTGGAAAGCTGCAAATGAAATTGTCCTAAACTTCCAAATTTGGTGAGAATTGCATTTGTCGTTCAAGTGATGGATTAGGTACCTTCAAAGAATTGCTAAATAAATATTGAAAATGAAATATAGCTTCAAGTTTTGTCTGGACCAGAAACTAACAGAGGCAAAACTTATAAGCAGCTTCAGTCTCAGAAAGGAAGGGAGTATGACCTGGTCTTTTTCCACGGAAGATCTTATAGTTTTAAGAGAGTGTAGATTACGACCTCCGTGATTTGGGAAACTAACATTTTTATTACAAGTGATATGTCTTCTGACTCCATGCTTTATTTCTGCATGACTTTTAGCTTACAAACTTTGACATCAATTGAAGTTTTGGGGTTAAAGATTATATTTCTGAGAGAGCAAGAGGGGCTCTGGAATAAAGCAATTTGAAGACTGAGAGAGACCTTCATTAGATGTCAGAAAGCAAAGTAGCCTCAATTTTATATGATAAAAAGGAGAGCATGTCAGGGAAATAACACTTGGCCTTTTGTTCCAGCCTGAGGGCTTAGCCAAGGCTCTTATATTAGCTAAATGTTCTGTGTCTTTAAATTCTTATAGTGAGACAGGAAATTTATAGCACTGCACTTGTGGGAAAAAAAGCATTTTTAGGTATATTGGATTACCCAAAAGACTCCTAGCTTATACCATGATGTAGCCCATAGTTTTCTTTTCATGAAAGCTGGACAAGAAGGACTGTTCACTATTTTATTCCATATGCTCTTCTCAAAGAGCATTTTAACACTTTCAGATTCCATAGGCTGAAAATGATATTTTTGCCGTCTTAAACATGTTTGTTATTAAAAATAGCATAACCTGAAATATTTCAGTGTTAGTTTTATGTGAAACTTTGTAAGTGATATATTTTGAAGTCACAAAAATTTTTCCCCAGATTGGAGCTGATATAAGTGGGTTTAATGAAGAGACAGCTTATGAACTTTACCTGAGTTGGATGCAACTTGGGGCATTTTATCCCTTTTTTGGAAACCATAATGCAATTGGAAATAGGCAGGTGAGAATTAATATGAAATGATAACTGCTATATTCGCTATGAACCTGTAATTAGGAACTGGGGTTAGAAAACATATATATATATACATATTCATAAAAATGTGAATCAAAAATCAAACTGTTTTTCAACCTAGGTCTGGAAATATTTGGTTGGGGTTTTTAAAAATTTGCATGTTATTGATTTTGTCAAGAACTGTGAGAGAATGACAAGAAATAAATGTTGGAGAAATAGCTTTTCTAAAATTGTTCTTGAAAATGCATTGTTTATAATTTCTAAAAGAGGGAGCACATTACATCATTTTAAATAACCTGTGAACAAATTTTGCTTTCATAACACAAGGTAGCTGCGGATAAACCTACGTTATCTTCAGTTATTCTTCCTTAGCAGCTCAGTAATCTACCAAATTTCAAGTTTTTTTAACGGGCAGGCATATATTACAGTATGATCTGATATAAGATTCTCTCTTCAGTCTGAAGGCAAAATCATTCTGCAGTCAAATGGCCGTGAACTTGCCCTGTCTCTTGAGGGGAAGGTAGAGGAATGATTTTTCATGTAGAAATGATTTGAAACTTTGCTGTTAGCTAGGCATACAAACTATATACTACACACTGTGATATGTAAACTTTATAGGATGAATTTAATTGAGACACAACTTTGCAATGACCTACCACTGAGAAAGGCTTTCAAGTAGAGAGAAAGAATATTAAAAAATGGTCTGCTTCTCTCTAACTCCACAAAAAAGAAAAAAATATATAATACTTTAAAAATTCCCATTTTAGGTAATGTCTATTGAAATGTTTCTTTTTATAGGAAAAAGACCCTGGGGCGTTTGGAGAAGAGTTGCTGCGATTTCCTGTTCTGCATTAAGGATGAGGTACTTCTTGTTGCCTGACTTATGCACCCACTTCTACCATTCTCCTGTCAGTGGAATTGATGCATGAGTAAATAACATTTAATAATTGTTCTAGTCTTAATTTTCTACCACATAGATCCTGGAAGCCTAGGTTCTCCTACTAAGGGAATTATTTGGGGGATTAAAAAAAAATTGGGCAAATCAGTTTTTTTTCCCCCTCTGACTGTGATTAGAAGTAATTTACAAATTTCAAGAATTTAGTTAGGAAAATACTTTCAATTAACAAAAAGCAGAGGCTGTGTCTTGCTGTCTGAATAGTATGGAATACAAAAAAAGGATGAAGCACGACCCTGCCCACAGAGAACTGCGAAGATCACAACTAACAGATTTGAAGGAAATTGAGTATAATCTAGAATGTTACACATTTATGTCCTGATTGTGTGGCATAGGCTATGAAGCGCTGTAAAAATTCAAAGAAAGGCAAGATCACTGTGAAATGAAATAGGGGCAGCTTTGTGAAGGGGTGGGGTTGATGCTGGAGCCTTGAAGGCTGTTCAGGATGTAAAAAGAACAACAACAAAACCTTAGACAATCTGATTACTTGGCACTGTTTTGACCCTAGCTTTAATGCCCCTTTATCTTTCGGTCAGGCGAGACAACTGACCCCAGTTGCTTCTTCATTTGATGGTTAGATTTTTATCTCTAAACACTGCTTGGTACCCTAAATCTTTCCCTGTTTTTATCTTTTGGGTCTTCTTGGTGTTGATCACCATGAACCTAAGGTGGTTGAGTAAGACTAGTTATTTATGCAAAGAGGTTAATTTGGTTAAATTAATGGTTTTTCACTCTAAAAGTCTAGATTTACATTAGGTCCTCAGGTTCATGAAATTGATGGAGCATTCCTTGGGGGCCAGCTTTCACGATTGCTCCGGTCTTAGAGGGGTAAGTACTAGAATTTTATATGGGTACAATACAGTTATTTACAGCAGTTTGCATTGGTGCCATTTAATACTTACAACCAGTCCAGGCTTCACATATTCTCTTATTTTTCTTCCATCATTTTCGTTCTTATGTTTGAAAACAATGTATTTATATGTTTATTTCGCCTTCTATAAAATATACCTCATGTTAAGTAAATCTGAACAAAACACAAAATACATGTTTCTGCCATTCAGAGATTCTGAAATTGGTTTCAAGATATCTTGCAGAAGTAAGATATTGAGCCCCCCAAATATATGCCACATTCAAAGGAATAAAATTCCTTTTTCACTGATTTCAATGTAACTACAAGGAAGCCTATTCTGAGAACATCAGTTGTTTCATTAGCTTTTTCTTAAAAAAATGGAATTTCTGATTCAAATCCAGTTTTCCTTCTCCCCCAGAAAGCTGTCTTACCCATACTTTAGCCACAAGAGGAGGCGATAACACGACTGTAATTGGGGAGACCAGAGGGGAAAGCCACATATGCAAGAGAGGGGGCAGGATGGGGGGCATGAGGATGATTTGTCAACAAATCGGTGCAAACCTTCAGGACCAAGTATTAGGATTCCCAGAGGTAGAGAAAATACTTTCAAGGCTGTCTGTTTATTATGTCGAACTTTCCTAGCTTTGGTGAACTTATCACAGCTACACAAGGACTGAAATTGGGCCTTCATGGGATTCTTCAAAGCAACTATTTTCTATATTTCTGGATTGTTCTTGATGTCACCACAGGTTTATATATATATACATATAATACACACACACACACACGTGTCCTGTACTTAGTAAGAACTCAAAAAAAATTTTTAAATAAGTTGATGTGTTCCATATTTTACATTTTTTCGTAACTATATGACACTTGCCATTGAGCTAAAATGCCACAAAGTAATTGCATAGTTAGTAATAGAATACATCTACATTGTGGTGAGATATTAATATTTTGAAGTATAGCAAACCCAATTAGGCTTACTAGAAATCATTATGAACAGTGTACACTAAAATTCTATAACCCAGACATGAAATATATTTTCTGAGAGATCAGGCGCGTTTCATGGAGATTCTCTAGCTCTACCATATAATCATGTATGAATTGACTAGCACTTGGTTTTAATGCTAAATAATGTAGGATTCAATGTCCAGAGAGCCGAATGTATTTTTACTGGAATATTTTATTTTAACAAAATATTTCGAGAAGTCAGATGTTTTCTTTTTTCCAAAGGGAGCAAGATCTGTGTGTATATTTTCCTGAAGCATCTTGGTTTGACTTTTATACAGTATGTCTTTTAGATATTTTATAGAAAAATAATATAAATCCATGAACTCAGAGATTTATATGATATTTTTTTCACTGTTTTTATATGACCTCTAGACTCTTGGACTGGATAATTCTGGCTTGGTTATTTGTGAAACCCTTTATTTAGAGTTGTTTGCTCTTCTCAAAATAGTAGAATTGGGCCATATATAGATTGGCAAATATTTAAGATGTGAGATGGGATGAATTTTTATTTTTAGAAGCAGAGTAGACATTTATTTTATGCAAACATTTAAATTCTTAAAAGCAAATGACTCTCCACTTTGATATTTCTTTATAAAGGAGCGTAATAGAGATGATACTCCATGAATCAGGCGCTTTTTCTTGCAAGAAACATAAACCTATTCAAGCTACCTCAAGTATGGGATTCATTACAAGGATTCATATGAACTGACAGAGGAAATCTCAAGGAAATCCAGGAACAATGACTGTAATAGCACCGGATTTCATGGAGAAATTCAGGATTCATTTGCACAAGTTTGTGAAATTTCAACCCAGTGTAGCGCCATTACCAGTGCTCAGTATTCCATAGGACCATTTTTGTTTTATTAACAACTGGCTTCCAAAAGGCTTGTAATGGACTCTGGCCCAAGCAAGAGACTTAGATTTTTATACGTTCTTCATGCTTCTATGATAAGTGGTAGGCTCTTTCCATGTTTTATAGTTCAATTTCCCAAGAAATATAACATCATTGATCTAACTCATCTTTTCCACCTGGCTACACCTAATCTCTTAGGCAGCTGGAGCTTTGATCTCAACCATGAGGGACAGTGGTGTAGAATGCGGGGAAGCAATGCGACACCTCTACTATAGAGCAGTTATTTTAGCTGAGTTCACTTCTCCCATTCTTTTAGTATGTTTTGATGAGCGTTAACTACTCTTGCCCAGTCTTCAAGAAATCTTTATGGGTATATGTTTTGACTATACACGTAGGACTAATCCCAAACTGGAAGGAAAGCTATGTGATTTATTTTTAAATTATCAGTTATTGTGACTGGGGGAAATGGTATTAAAAATTCTCCATTCTTGTGGTCAGGTTATTATAATATCTTAAATAATTAAATCAATGATTTTCAAACAGTATTCTGTAGAGATGCATCATAAATTTCCATAAATATTTGCATTTTTTCTTAATAAAATTGAACTTTTAAAAAGAGTATAATAAAAATGCTCACACAAAAATGTTATTATATCAAATTTTAACATTGGAGCTTAACATCATGTTAACTTGAATTTTTGTTTTGACTTTTTTTTTTTTTTGAGGAAGATTAGCCCTGAGCTAACTGCTGCCAATCCTCCTCTTTTTGCTGAGTAAGACTGGCCCTGAGCTAACATCCGTGCCCATATTCCTCTATTTTATATGTGGGATGCCCACCACAGCATGGCTTGACAAGCAATGCCACGACTGCACCCGGAATCCGGGCTGGTGAACCCCCGGCCGCTGAAGTGGAACATGCGCGCTTAACCGCTGTGCGCCACTGGGCCGGCCCCTGTTGTTTGACTTTTTAGTAAATAAATGTGGTTATAAAGTTGAACTTATGAAATAAGTATATACTAATGAATGCTGTTTTTATGTGTTTTACATATTAGAGTTGAAGTTTTTTCTTTTTTTAACACTTAATCAGACATTTAACTCACCCTTCCTGTCAGTGAATTCCATGGATGTTTTGTTGAATTTAAACAGAAGTTTGGATTTAAACTTTCTGTGTCTCCCGAAATGTGTTACTTGTTACCAGTTACGTCGTTGAAGTGGTTAGCTCTGGCCTGTTCAGTGCTGGGGACGTTGAGTACCACCTTCCTGGTGGAAGACGTTTGTTGAAGCTCCTGCGCTTCTGGGTGTAATTCCTCTTTTCATTTATTGAGGATATAGTCTGCCAACACAGTTTCCAGCCACAACAACAGTGCTGAGGTAACAGGAGACTGAGCTAGGGTTTGACTTATCTGTTATGGTGGAACTTCCTGCTTGGGGAGTGTCTAAGGGGAGCTGTTGGTGAGTAGGAGGCCAGTGCTGGGAAAGTGGCTCCATCTGTAGTGAAATTACCAGTCTATGTGTGCGTTTATCCATGTGTATGTCTGAGTCGGTGTGTGCGTGTGTGTATATGAGAGAGAGAGAGAGGAAGGGAAGAGAGAGAAGGAAGGGAAGAAAAAGGGAGTAAGAGAGTTTAATAGGTGATACTATGTTTGAGTATTTTTGATCCAGTTCCAAGCTATCCTGTCCTAAATATCTTCCTATTATTATTTTTAAGACATCTAGTGATTTCTGATTCATGAATTCACTCCTAGGTTTTATCCTAAGGCTACGTCATGGTCCTCAAGCTTTTATCTATTTAGGTTATATTTAATTAGTCACTTTTTCTCCATAGATTATCAAGTAATCAAAGATTTTTTCTAGCAAAGAAGCAGATTTTTAAGCAGTAATAATTAGTTCATATTTCTGTTTTACATCAAAGATTCATAAGAGCAAATCAGAACTTCTAATCAGCATTAATTGAATATAAAATCAGCTAAAAATATTCAATATTATTACAGAGAAGTTTTGGCTAGACATTTTTGAAATATTAAAAAGTCCCCTGGAACCACTTGAACTAGATACTACTCGATCCATACTCTCCAAGCACTAACTTGAATAATAGGTCCATTTGAATTTTAACTTAGTTTATTGTCTATTGACAAGTAAGAAGAGAGAGACCCAATCCTAACTTTTTACTTCAATAAAACAATTTAATGAAATAAGTGTATTTTATGTGAAGCCAAAATATTCCCCTCAAGAAATTCTCACTGTAACTCAACTTCTCCACAATTAAGATTGTTTTATCACTTGCATTGTGTAGTTCTTTTGTCATTATGCACTTTTCTCTTGCTGAGTCGTAGGATCAAAACCTTGAGTCTTGCCCTCCATTGTGGAATCGCAAAAACAGCGCACATGCATTCTAGCGTCTTTGCTCCTGAGATGTTAATACAGCTCCCAGCAGAGCAGACTCTCCAAATTACTATTCAAGCATTTTCCTGGGGTCCCATTGGTCATACTTTAAAATCAGCTGCCATATTCCCAGATCCAATGATTTTGGTAATTCTGTTATAACTTTCTCCTTGTTGTAGACAAGCCAAAGAGACTCAGGGTGCACCTTCAATTAGCATGGTATAATAATTATTTTATCACCTTACTAATTATAAAAACCTTTACTTTTATTCCAGTGGAAGGCATGTTAGAGGTCTGCGCTATAGCTATCACTCCCCCCTCCACGCCCAGATTGAGCTATTCACAGCAGAAATAGGTTACTTAAGGTTGTTTAAAGTTTCCTGTCAGTGGATGTATTCAAGGATAAACTAAATGGACAGTTGATAAAGATGTTTAAGAAAGAACTCAACATTTTTCTAGATACTGTTTCTATGAGATGGATGGAGTTAGGTCCTTCTAACTTGGAAAATACAATTTTTACTCTTTTTTATACAGCTGTCTGAAAACTTTTGGCCTCATAAATGCTCTGGATGAACAGGGAGAAGCATCCGGTTCCTTTTTCTGAGATGACGCTGACTCTATTGGTAAGTAGACCAACATGTGCAACAGTTGAAATGTTCTGGGTTTCAATGTGACTTTACTTAAAATGAAAGATTGGAGACTCAAAACAATACCACGGGGAAGATTCTGCTTTCCCCACCTTTACTGCCGAGGAACCTGAAATTTTCCTTATATCTGGCCACTCCTCTGGGTCAAACAACGCAAGTGAGACCATTATCTCCAGGAAGATGCTGACAAAATACACTATGGTTACCTGACAGGAGAGAGCGTTTATGTTATTAGCATGCTAAAATAAAACTTTTCTCATTAATTTATTCTCACTTCGGAAGGAATGGAGATTGCAGTCTTAAGGAATCAAACTTCCAATGGAAATTTGTAAGAACTTGGCTCTGGTGGCATAGCTGTTAGGCTGGAGGAAGGAGAGCTGTTGAGATTCTGCGCTGAGGAGACGTGGACCCTCATGTGAAGAATGATGGAGAGGAAGAGATATAGCTTAAACTGAGAAAACAGGACAAGAGTTAGCCGGTGAAGGCACAATATCAGTGATTTTGTTTATTTATTTATCTCTTATTATCACCACTTTCTCCTTCAGTCTAATTGCATAGATCAGCAAACTATAGAAAAGGTTTTCCTTGGAATAATAGAAATGAATCCTATGTTAAGAAGATAAATACTTACTATATACACTGATAAATGTGTTTAAAGGAGCCACATTTTAAAAATCAAAAATGGGTTTTCAAGGAAATGGGCGCTATATCCCAGAGACAATAATGCTTGTGAGGTTACGGCTAAGAACATTTCTTCTGTCCCCATATTGGTTGACTTCACATCCATCTTTCTTTCCTTACCTGTCACTCATAAGCAAGAAAGATTGAGAAGGGAATTATTTTTATAAGGAAGATGAAAAGGTAGAAAAATAGAATGTGAAGCTAAATAGGAAGATGCACTCCTAATCTGACATGTGGACGATAGGACTGGTTCTTCTGGGGTGGAAATTAAGAGAAGGGACAGGAGCTGCCAATGCCTGTATTTCCATGATAACCAGCACTGCTTTGTGTCCTTTTTCAGTTTTCTTTTTTTTTCGGTGAATTATCTCAGGAGGCACTAATTAAATCTCTTACGTTTGAAAGAGATTGTTTTTTAATTTTAGAGAATGGGGATTGAAATCAAAAGAATATTGGGAAACAGAGAGAACGAACAATGGATGTGTCTGTCTGTGATTGTGTGTTTGTGTATATGGACAGTAGAAAGAGATGTGTGAGGAAGTTGTCTACAAAGTTGTTATGCTGTATTCCTCTTTAATACATCAAAGTGTGGAAATCGTGTCTAAAAAAAGCTCCTTCCTATCTATTTTTCCATATAAAATAAGGATGGAAAATGGGGGGAAACGCGGGAGGCATAGTAAGATGATGAGGTCTACTTCACCAGGTTAACTTTTATTTTCCAAAGAGTGTCATGAGAAATGTAAGTTTGATTATTTAACTATTTTTTGCCCAGTAATCGCTAGGTAATTTAGAGGATTCTAAGCAAAAGGATTAGGCCAAGACCTTATGGATTTGAAACTTAGTTGATCAGAATTTAAATTTAAAAAGTAGTAAAAGATAAAATTGACCTTTATTTTTCTAATGTTAATGCTTATTTTACAGATTCTATTGAAAGAGAAGAGTGCTTCTATTTCAAATACAAATTCAGTAATGGAAATTTAGACATTCGGTATTTGCTGTGACTTAATGGTTCATTTTTATGAAGAAAAATATGTTCCAAAGGATTTTAAAAATAAGAAGTATTTTGATGTATTGGCAATTCTACAAACCACATTGCACTGTATACGTCTGTGCAATGCCATCATTTATTTAAAATTCTTTTCTCTCCCCCATAACAAGAGAGAGTTCTGGAAGCAACTGATTAAAAATGGCTGCCATGGAATTGCAACTGTGACATATGGCACTATTTAGATCCTTGGTTTCACTTCAAAGCCAAATGTTGTTTTTGTGAATGTAGATACCATCCTAAGCGACAAGATACATTATAATTCCAATAGGGTAAGGTTTAAACACCATTGACTTAAAAGTAAAATTTCCCTTATTAAATCTCAAGTGCTAATAGTTGATTTTTTCCCTGAATGTTTCTCCCTTGCAAAAACCACAGATCACATTTCCAAAATAACAGCTTGAATGTTTCTGAAGCTCAGGGAGGAACAATTAGCATAGAGTTGTATTTCTAGATAAAACTGTGCCCAAGTCAGGACTAGGAAGTTTGTTAGATTAAATGTCACAGATGATATCATGCAAGGCTGGTGTGCTCCTCAGCAGACGTAACATAAAGAAAGGATAAGTGGGTAGCTAAAATAAATGAGAATAAAAGTTTATAGAAAATTAGAGGTTGCAGGTTCTGGAGGGACTCTATTCCGTTTCCTTCATTTAACAGATGAGAAAACTGAGCATCAGAGAGGTGAAGTTACTTATCAAGGTCATGTACTTTAATAACTGACAGAGCTGAGTCTTGACCTTGAAACGCCTGATATTTCACAGCTCTTACCCTCTACTCTGTTCTATCTGGAAATTGAACTTTTATTTATTGTGCTCCTGCTGAGCTTGAAAGTATGTTTTTGCTATAATAAATACATGCTTATAGGTACAAGACATGGTCCCCACCCCTAAAGAATTTGATAGCAGGTAGAATAGACACCAAAGTCCTGTAATAGGAGAAGGGATCTAGAGACTCCAGAGCCCCTGAACTCTTCATTGCGTTTCTAATACCTTATCACACAATACAGCACAAGTAGTATTAAAAACTAACGCTAATACCAATACAGAGCAGTGACACAGAGCTCAAGAGACTGAATTTCCATTTTCTTTTTTTAAATTAAGAAACAATTGATACAAGGTCATTTGAATAATAATCCATTCAAAACTTACCCTTCTCTAATTGAATGGTTTTTCTCTATGAGGAATTTTGGTGAGTAAATTGTTTGATATCTTAATCATAATAGTAATACTTTACTTGCAGAAATTCTTGACTTATAATTTATAAAGCACTTTTAGCGACATGATTCTCTTTGATTCTCACTATACTCCTGGGAATAGATCTGTATGGCCAATATTATCATCCAGATTTTAGAAAGGGAGAAATAATGTCTTCGGATGATCTTACGGTTAGTAATGCAGTGGCAGGGGACCTGAGCTGCCATTCTTCTCCCTCTATGCTCTTTCTCTTTTATAAGTCCTTGATAAATTAAAAGGGATTTTGTAGTCAATAAAACAAGAACACCTCCTTAGAGAAGTTTGTTTCACAAATTTTGGTTTTGTGTAGTATGTGTGTGGCCGATCTCGTGTAAGAGGAAAAACCCCCAGCAGAACTTGATAAAGTTCTGTAGGATACAAAGACCACTTTTGAATAAAATAAGTTGTTTAATTGAAAGCTTTCATAGACTTACATTATTAGAGTCTGTGAATCACTTAATAACTGTAATTTACTTCAATTTATATATATGTATACATATTATATATAATATAATTATCACAAGTAAATATGTAAAAGTTATCCCTTAACATTTGATTATCTTTATAGCATCATAAATTAATTCTCATGACTTCAGTGGTAATTAAATTTCTTTGCATTGATTTACCTTTGCTAATGTATGTCCTCTCTTATCTGCTACAGAAAATTATTTTATGACTATCTCCACCTCTTTTCCAGGAGCTGACCATTTTATTTGAGTATTGAAAAAATTAAAAAAATAACAACCCAAACAACAATAGTGAAAAGATATCTACAATAGTTATTTACAACAATTAAAAATTATTTGAATAGTATGAAAATTGTGGTTTAACTTGAATAGTGATAGAATTAAAATATTTCAATCTTGCGTGTTGTCTGCGTGTATTACTCAAATTCTCTGACAATGTCTCTAACAAAAGTTGGACAAAACGCTAGCTAAAACTTCTCCCACCTTGTAAGGAAGGATACATGTTGAAATGATGAGCTCATAAGTAAGATTATGTTTTCTGGTCCTCAAAGCAAGTCTTTGAGAAATTCATTGTGGAGTTCTAGTTGAATAGAAGGCTTGTGAATCCAATGAAGCTGAGTTTCTAGCAAAAGGTAACTTTTTGTAAACCCTGGCTTTTCTGCAGAAAAAGTTGTTTTTCGTTTGTGGTGGTTTTTTTAAAAGATTTTATTTTATTTTTTTTCCTTTTTCTCCCCCGGTACATAGTTGTATATTCTTCGTTGTGAGTTCTTCTAGTTGTGGCATGTGGGACGCTGCCTCAGCGTGGTTTGATGAGCAGTGCCATGTCCGCGCCCAGGATTCGAACCAGCAAAACTCTGGGCCGCCTGCAGCGGAGCGCGCGAACTTAACCACTCGGCCACGGGGCCAGACCCTGTTTGTGTTTTTTAACTTGGGAACATATAATTGATTTGCATTTTAGATTACCTGAATTTTTTCTTAGGAGTAAAATAATAAAATACAATTTTTGGTTTTTGCGACTTGAAGAAATCTCTGAGTACAAATTTACTAGTGGGAGGTCAGGTATTTCAAGAAACAGTTTATTTAACTTTTCAAAGCAGTGGAATAATCATTTACTGCATCAATTTAATTATTCAATGGTAACTAGAGTATCGAAGTTGGAGGAAACCAAGAGAGAATAAGGTCCCAGGAGCCAAGTGAAGAAGGTCTTTCACGACTTTCATGAAGGAAGGCGTAGACCTCTGGGTAAAGGCTGTGGATGGGTCAGGTAAACGGGCGCTGAGAAGTGACCACTGGGTTGGTCAAGGTGGATGTGGTTGGTGAACATGACAAGAGGGCATGAGGTGGACTCGGGTAGGTCCAACAGAGAAGGTGAAAGAGGAGTGAGTGTAGACAAACATTTGGAGGAGCTCTGTTGTAAGTGGCAGCAGAGATCAGGCAGTAGTTGGAGGGAATGTGGGTACAGGTTTGTGTTTTTTTTTTCCAAGATGGAAGCTTTTCTAGCATTGTTGATAAGGAAAATGATATTAAAGATAAAAATTGATAACAGGGATAAGAGAGGGTAAAACTTCAGGAGCTAACTGCTTAAATAAGTGTGGATGGATGGAATCTAACGCACAGGTGGAGGATTTGGCACTAGATAGGAGCTCAGAGAGTTCACTGATCCCAGAGGATGGAAGCCAGCATGGGTGTTGGTGGAGATATAGGCCAATTTGTACAGTTGGTGGTGAAAACATGTGGAAGTTCTTTTTAATGGCTCCTCTTTTCTCAGTGAGATAAAAGGCAATGCCATCAGCTGAGGATGAGGATAGGAAAAGAGGTATTGGAAATCTGAGGAGAGAGAAGAAGGCTAGAGGGAGAAGAAGAGTAGATTGATGAAGGAGATGTAATGGGACTGCTGCTAAGCACTAGGATCCCCCTTAAAGTGAGACCAGTCAGCAGTGTTTGTGATTTCTCCAGCCTAATTCAGCTGCTTGGGGGCAGGTGGGAGACAGTAGGAGAGCAGAATTTAACTGAGGTGGGAATTTACCAGGGGAATAAAAAGAAGGAAGAGAGGGGCAAAGAGGCTGAAGGATAAAAGAGAATGATTATAATGATGGATCTGGAATCTAAGCTTCTTATGGAAAGAAGTGAGAACATGCAGGATGTGAGGAACAGAAAAAAAATGGATAGGGTCAATGGATCAGAAGTCCTAGTGAGCTGGAAGATTTGCGGGAGAGAGAGAGGTTGGGAAGTTGGCAGTGGGAGAGTAGGATTCTTTATATGGGCAGTGTCTGTTAGAGAAATGCTGGTCATGAATGTGCTGTGTTATGTGGATGTTTTGGTTTTTGTCTGATTTAAAAATAAACTGTAGGTAATAATTTGGTGACGTCTAAAATCTCTGTTTAGATGTACTCTCTTTTTGAGCTTAAGACAGAGTCAAGAACAAATCCAAACAACAAAATCCACTACACTTCTATTAGAATGGCTAAAATCTTCTAGAAATTGGTAATACCAATTGCTGCTGAGGACGCAGTGCAACGAGTACTCTTATTCAGGAAAGCAAAATGGGAAAACCGCTTTGGAAGACAGTTTAGCAATTCTTATAAGGTTGAACACAGACTTACCATGTGACCTAGCAATTATACTCCCAGGTATTTACTCAACTGATTGGAAAACTTCTGTCCACGTAAAAATCCACATGAAAATGTTTATAACATTTTTAACAGTTTTGTTCATAACTGCCAAAAACTGCAAGCAACCAAGGCTGCCGTCAATAGGTGATAAGTGATGTTAATAGTATGTTCTCTGGATATGTTGCATTGAAAATGACACTTCGCCTGTGATCTTCCTCCCCCAAACCTATAATTCCAGTCTAACTATGAGAAAAACATCAGACAAACCCAAACTGAGATATATTCTACAAAATACCCAATATGTACTCTTCAAAATTGTCAGGATCATCGAAATAAAAAAAAGTCTGAGACACTGTAATAGTCTAGAGGAACCTAAGGAAACAATGATGACAAATGTAATGTGATATGTTGGATAAGATCCTGGAACAGAAAAAGACCATTAAGGGAAAACTAATGAAATCTGATAAAGTATTGAGTTTAGTTAACAACGATGTGTCAATATTGGTTAATTAATTATGACGAGTGTTTCCCTATTGGTATATTAATTATGACAAATGTATCATAGTAACATAAGATGCCATCAATAGAGGAAACTGGGTGCAGGGTATATGGAAATTCTTTGTCCTATTATTGAGATTTTTCTGTAAAATTATTGTAAAATAAAAAAGTTTATGAAAAAGAAAACATATGGAGCTTCACAAGAGTTCACATATTTGCCTGAAATTTGACATCAACTTCCCAGCAGGAGTCACTGTAGTCACTGTTAAATTATCTCTTCAGGTCACCCCCATTTCAGCTTCCCATTCATTATGACTTCCTCCAAAGTTGCTGTGACACCAATATGGCACTTGTAACAAAGGAACTAGCTATCTTAAGCTTGTACACAGTGTAAAACAATTATGGAAATATAATGATCTTTTTAATTTCAAGAGCTTCCAGCTGTTTACATTATTCTAATGAAACGCTTATTGAAATCCAGACGGCTCCAGTATTAAATTTATGTTTGACCCAGAATTATAGAGACGTAATAAATATGGTGTGGATATACTTAATGATATTCACAGCTTTCAACTCCTAATATTGTCAGCATGGGATAAATAAATTCATTTATTTAAGAGATTTGTCCTGGGTCTCCTGTGTGACAGGCATTGTGCTAACCACTGGGGATACAAGGAGCGAAAAACATCATCTTAGGCCTCCAGCCTAGTATGTTTCCATTTTCTTTAAGAAGCCATGTCAGGGCCAAATAGAAGAGAGAGGGTGACTTATGGCAAAGACTAAGTATCTGGTTAAACTTTTCTAAAGGCCCTGACACTGGTACTGAGTCTAGATCCCCAGGTCCACAAGGTCTTGGAACAGAATAAAATTTCCCTAAACCCCTTGCAGGGACTCCTGCAGGAAGGGAGAGACAGCGAGGGATTTTTGAAAACTGTACTCTGTCTTTGATGACCAAGGGAAAAGGCATCAAACATTTCTCACTGTTGAGGAACATCTTACGCTGTAAACTGACCCCCAGAGATGTTTGAAATTTCCAGAGGGAACTTTCAAAGAACTACCTAAAACAAATACTTCTTTTCATGAGAGACAGACCACACCACCTGGCAGCGTGTTGCATCCCCTCAAAATGTCACATCATGGCTGTCTCCTTGAATGACTCTTCTGCTATAAGGATCTTTCAGGTGACTCTATTGAATTCTTAGCTCTTTGAAAATATCGAAGCTCACTCGTACTGAACTTTCCAAAACAAATGTGATTTTATAAAGAGATTGATTTTAAAACATTTTAAAACATTGAAACTAATCAGTTGACTATCACCTTTAACATGTTCCTTAAACTGTCTTCTGACACTGTCTTAAATCAATCTTCCTGAACTTTTGAAAACTTGAAATCACTTAGAACTAAGGCACAAAATCTGTCAATCAAAGCCTTTATGGTTTCTTTGGCTGTTTGGTTCTCATAGTATATAAGATTAGCATATTTAATTTAGTAGAAATAAATAATATTCAACAAAAACAAATCAATGGAGATATTATAGTTGTCAAGCCTAACCATACACAGGAAACATGGAATTAATTTATTTTCAAATATATTCCAAAGACCAGTTACTGCCTATTCTCAACCTACAGAAAATGTGAATTCATACAAATCATAGTTCAAAATAATATTACTTAGGTCCACTTCCAACCCCAGAACATGTAATGGGGTGAGCAACATGGAGGCTATATCACAAAATGTATTTCACATATTGATCGTGAGTCAATTTTCCTTATTTACAAGCAAAACAAGGCCCTCTGCTTATTTTCCTCAGTGAACTGGTACAGAAAGCAAACTCACTCTGCTTTCCCACACCAAGGAAAACAAATGATACCACAATTGGAGGGAAATTAGTGCCAATTAAGACAATTGTGCAGCTGTGAAAGAGGGCACATTTATACTTAGATTCCTGCCCTTATGGTATGCTTAATAATGGCAAATCTAACAATATGATGTATAAATCAAGGCTGATAATTTCCAACAAACTTTTAACTTTTATTTGATAAATGGTGCTATTTTTATTCTGGCTCACAAATTGGAACAGATTTGTGTAAATTATTTAAAATGCATTCTGGAGAGTTCATTGTAGCATCACATTTTTCCATTTGTGTTCCTCGTTCCATCTGTCTTTTTTTTTTTTCCCAGAGAGAATTCTGTATGTGTTAAAATAGATCATTTCTTGAGGAGTTAATTATGTACAAGAGAAAACCCAACTGTGAATGGATTGTCATCATCAAGGGTTTTACTCCTTAAGTGCTTTCTTATACATGGTAGTAAAGTGTTCAGAACTAGGCAGACACAATGTCAGTAGCACATCCTACATCCTTAGACATTTTGTCGATGGATTTGTAGGCAACTCACAGCCAAGCAAGCAGAAAGGATCCCAAACACTGAACGAATGTATATGAAATGAAATGTTCATACTGCATAGAAGTATAGTATAGACCACGTTTCTTGGGTAAACATGATGGCGTTTGTGGGAACCCATGTTAAGATAAAGTGGCTCTTCTGGTTGGTAAAAGATTTTGTACGTAAGAAAGATTTCATAAGTTTTCAAGTGAAGAAAGAAAGTCACCTTGTTAAACCAAGGAATTTTGAGGGGACACAAAGTAGAAAGCAGCAAGCACTTTCAAAGCAGAAAGTGTTGAAAAACTTTCTAAAAAGAGGGAAAGTGGCTTAACATAGGGAGGAAAAAGAGAGAGTCCAAGATGACTTGGAAAATGGCTTTGAAGCAGATGAAAAGAGAGTTGTACACTATTTATAATAAAATGGGAAAAATATTATGTCTGAATTAAGAGTGGATGAGGTCAATTTCTTGGTTACAAAACTCACTGTAGAGCTGAGCATGATGAAGAACCATAGAGAACTGAGATGTGGATGGAACCCAAACTCCACAAATGGCAAAAAATTATTGTGGCTGGATAAACATCACAATATACTGCATGTGGTTGCTCATGGCTGTGGGATGTATAATTACGTGTGTGTCTTTGTGTGTATGTGGGGGTATAGAGATACACACACACACAATTCAGTCTCCCTCCCACACACAAATGCAGATGTTCAGTAACAAGTCTGGGGGGCTTAAATAAATATTGTATACTTTTAACTTGCGGACTCTTTAAAATAAGTAATGTAGGTATGAACATAAATAAAGCACAAAGGAAAGTATTATGGAAAAGGGAATTTAGGGAGGTCACCAAAGGTGCCCTCTGGCTGCACTCAAAGCAGCATCCTGCTGGAGATGTACCACAGCGTAGACTAAGCCTGTGATTGCGGCCGTGAGTCGGTCGTTTGATCCTGGTAAACGTTCCCTCTGAGGAGGTCGTTTCAAATGTGATTAAAATTCTCTGAAGGCATTCATCTCTACTACAGTTGTGAATAAAAAAGATCGTATGCTTTTGGACTTGAGGGACTACCAGATTTACTCTCCAGCCTTAAAGAAGTGAAAAAAACAGACAGCACATATGAAACAGCAGTTTTCAGGCAGTGCACGCAGGCAGTGCAGGACAGTGATCCCTGAGGAGGTAAGTTTTAGTCATGCTAGGCTTCCTGCCAGGAGAATTTCCAGGCCATGGCTCATGGAGCGGACTCAGCACAGCTCAGTTGACTCCAAGTCGGGAGACGGAGTCTGGAGCACCACGGAGGCCCAGACAGCTATAAACTAGCCTAGGATTGTTAGAGTCAACAAAGTCAAATATTGTTTTAGAAATTGAATTCTAACCTACTAATCTACACATCTACTCTACTAAACGAAACTAATCGAATTCTAAAATGCTTCCTTTTCTTCAAATCCTATTAAAAAGTATAATTTCTAATCCGCAATAGTTCTTCCCCAAATCCAATTCCATCACAACAGGGGTTATAACTTGTCGAATTCTTCACTCTTCTCTTCAACTCTCCAAACCCTGGCCAGAGGCAAGAGCGGTCCTGGCCTTTGCTCTGCTGCTCCCTTCCTCTCCTCCCCCTTTAGATTTTCCCTGCCCGTTCCCCATGTTCTCAGTTACAAAAGCCCAGAAGCCATATTGCCTGAAACTCTCCTTAAAGGAAGGGAACCTGAGTGGGAAAGATTCTCCTAAGCAGTGTTGGTGGAGGAGAAAAGAGAGAGAGCAGGAAACAAGCAGGTGAATAAATCTTGCCCTCTTATAGAAAGATACACGGTCGAAGATACTTCTCGTCCTTTTTTTGCACAGAATTAAATGATCTCTTCAATGAGATGTCCTAATTCCAAAATAACTCAATTCTAGGTATTCGGCAGAAAGACCAGTGCTGAATTTGCAGTTCACAATGTTTAAGATGGATCACTGTGGCCAAACCACTAATTAATTCAACTCCAAGTATTCCCACAGTCTTCATTCGGAAAAAACAAATTGCTAGAAGGGAATCTTTTGATAATTTTCTGGCAAAGCCTAAAAATATTGAATTTATTTGAAGGGAACAAACAAATTTGGAAGCTGGAACAACATTTGAAGCCTCCATTGTTTCTTGAATAACAGGTTATTTATTTCAATCAGATTCTGCACACATACAAAGATGCCAGATTCCTCCCACATAGATTCTGTGAGTAAATAGGAAGCTTTCAAATAGCTCTTATAACCAATACTAAGTGAAAAGTACAAAGGTGATACAGAGCAGATGGAATTATTAATATGATGATAATAACTCATCTATAGAAGAGATGGATAATCAAATGAGATTACTGCACATTCATAAACTCTAGCTGCCGAGTTCTGAGTAAAAGTTCTGATTGCAGTTTTGAAGCATGAATTTTAAGCTGAGTGTTATAACTGAGGATAACTTTTTTCTTGAAGAAAAAATATTATTGAAAAAGCAATATAAGACCACATTCATATTTAAATTCTTTGATTTAAATGTTACCAGCCAAAGAAACTCAGAAGATCAGAATAATCTATAAATGAGAACTTTTTCTCCTCAGAGCCTTGATGCTTGTCTTAACATCAAACCAAATACAAGTGTTGCTCCCACATTTCAGCTTGGATGAACTGAATAAGCAGTATCTAATTGCAGAAATAATTAAGATAATTTATTTACATCTTCTCAGACATGATTAGCAATAAGGCAGAAATAGGACTTGTCAAATGGCAGATGCAAGGTTGCACTGAAATGGAGGCAATCTGGTTACCTATTGTAGTGAACAACGTTCATGCTAGGCCTTGAGTAAAGGCACATATCTGTGCTGGGAGAAGTCATGAGACCTTCCAATGGAGGAAGACAAGGAAAGGAGATCAATAATGGCACTACTGGAACTAAATGGAGACAGGAGAAGAGAGATGACAGAGCACCCAGGTTTCACCACGTAGGAAGTGTCCATTATCAGCATTCTTTGACAGTGACCCCAATGAAAAAAAGGGGGAGCAGGTGTGGCTTCATGTCTTAGCCCCTCTCAACAGAGCCAAGGCCATCTTTCTGGCACTATACATTTCCGCTAAGTAGCAAAACAGAGAAGGTTGCTTGGGATCCTTTGAACAAAATCTCTCTCAACACTTGGTCTTAGAGCCAGAAAGAGGGGCCCCTACAGCCCCGTTCACAACACAAAGCAGCTGAAGTGTGTGCTGTAGGAGGGGTGCAGACTGTGCTTTAGCAGAACAAGTGAAAGCCTGACTCCCTCTGTTGAAAAGATGCAGGAAAGTGTTAAGGTTTGGGGGAGGACGACAGGAGGCAGGGCCGGTGGAAGCATTCTTTAAACGCAGAGCAGGTTGTTAAAAGAGAACAGGAAACAGGGAGTTTTCAGGAAAGGGAAGGGAATGAGCAGAAACAAAGATTTATAAGGCAAATGTTTAAAATGTTTGTTTTCAGGTACTTTGCCAGTTTTTCCTTATTATCATTTTATTGAGTAAATCTTCCTTTCCCTACTGATTTTTGGCATTACTTTAGTCATATTTCAAATTTTTAGATGGACCAGTTTATCCAGTGGGATAGCTGAACCATCCCATTCCATTGATTAATCTCCTTTCGGGAATCTCTATGTGACTAAATACATACACTGGCCTCTCTTACTTGATGTCAGTAATCTGTGGCTGACAAATCAGAAGTTTTGTGTGAGAACACTAACCAAGAACCTATAATTCATTATTTTAAAATAGAAAATTGGGCAGCCTGGTGGTGTAGTGGTTAAGTTTGCATGCTCTGCTTCAGCAGCCCGGGGTTCGCAGGTTAGGATCCCAGGCACAGACCAACACACTGCTTGTCAAACCTTGCTATAGTGGCGTCTCACATGCAAAATAGAGGAAGACTGACATGAATGTTAGCTCAGGGACAATTTTCCTCAAGCAAAAAGAAGAAGGCTGGTAACAGATGTCAGCTCAGGGCCAATCTTTCTCACAAAAAAAAAAGAGGAAAATTGCAATGCTTTATATACCATCCCAAATTTCCAGAATTAAACCAAAACCCAGCAAATATATATATATAAATAGCATACTGTATTGTTAGGATCTACAGTGCTTTAAACATGGCTTCCTGATCAACAGTGATTGTTTTAAAAAAAATTCAACAGTTGCTTTTTAAGGAGTAACGTAAAATTTTCATGAAATACCATGATAAACATACAGGAAAAAAATCTCAGTAGTAAATAACTTTGTTATAAACAAAGCAGACAAAGAGTAATAAATACAAAGAAACTTTCTGTAATACACTTTATTTACCAAGTAAAGTGGGGATTTAAATGTAAAAGTTGTGAATAAGGAGACTTTAAATGCACATTCATGTAGTATGGTTTTCCAATGTCTAACACACTGTTCTGACAATCTATCCAATTGTCTGTGGAATCTAACTATTTTTCACATCCTTTTTTTAATACGTTGTATTGAGTTGGGAGGAAATGAATATATCTTTTCCATATAAACATTGTTAAATGAAACAAGAATTAATAGATACTTGTATTCTACACATTTGGGTGTTAAAAACTAATAAACATGTAAAAACTGATGAAATATGAATAAAGTTTGTAGTTGAGTTCGTAGAATTGTACCAACATCAATTTCCTGGTTTTGACAACATATGACGGTTACATGAGATGTTTTCAGTGGGTGAAGCAATGTGAAGAGTAGATGAGAATTCTGTGTTATTTTTTCACAACTTCTTATGAGTCAAACTATTTCAAAATAAAAAAGGTATCTTAAAAAAGCATTAACTGGGAGGGTATTGAGTGGAGGATGTCTGCATTTTGTTGATGTTATTGACTTAAGATATTGGGCTTAAATTAGGTTCACAAAATTAGTGGAACTATTCTTTCAGCTGAAATGGGGAGGGGGGATTAGAGAGTTGGGGCTGGCTAACCAATCAGAGCATCACATCTCCCCAGCCCCTGTGATTGAATCAAGGTTTTGCATAGGTCTCAATTGGACCTACCTAATGAAATGTAACAAGATAGCCTTTTTACCAGGATCACTGAGAGAAACAAGTTTTCTTCTCCAGTGTGACTGTTGGTCTTCATAACGACGTGAGACTAGAGCTGAATAGCTGCATATGATAAATGAAGCCAATGGAGGGGAAGGGGAGAACCATGTGAACTTCTGGGTCAAGACTTGCTTTTAAAATATTATTTGAAATGGGGGCTGGCCCCATGGCTGAGTGGGTATCTTTGCGCACTCAGCTTCAGCAGCCCAGAGTTTGCCAGTTCGGATCCTGGGCACAGACTCACGTACTGTTCATCAAGCCATGCTGTGGCAGCATCCCACCTAGAAGAACTAGAATGACTTACAACGAGGATATACAACTATGTGCCAGGGCTTTGGGGAGGGAAAAAAAGGAAGAAAAGAGGATGATTGGCCATAGATGTTGGCTCAGGGCCAATCTTCCTCACCCTCTCCCCCCAAAAAGCATACCCTTAAAAAAATGGAAAATATTATTACACTAAGATTTTTCAGTTTTTTCATGCAATACATTTTCCGTTTCAATCAATTGATTGAGTGTTCTGTTACTTGCAGTCAAAAAAAGTCCTGACTCAACCAACTATTCAAAAGTGAATAGTGTGAATACACTTTTTAGAAAGGAAGTGGAAGAATTTTATATGTTGACATAACACACAAAATATGAATGTAATATAGACAACTTCAGTGACAGTAATGTTTAAAAGCTTTTAATTCTACTCATAAAATACCTATAGCTTTTGTTTTGAGACAAGCAGTCCTTTGAGAGACACTTCCTTTTGTATGCAAATTTCCTTAATAATTAATATTTAAAGAACTTCATTTGAAGAACTCCATTTAAAGATGTGTAATAAATCATACTGAAGATAAACATATATTTGTACTTATTAATTCTGAACAAAAGCCTGAGTCATTTTATGAGGAAAATGCAAAGTGTATGAAAGTCAACAAAATTTAGCTTCACTACAGGACTACTGAACCAATAACATACGCGGACATAAAAATCTTCTTCCCTGCCTAATTGCTGTCTCTTACACAGTTCCCTGTCATTGTCCACATACCTGATAACTTTTATCTAGCCTGCAGGACCTCAACATTCCTGTGGTTACCCATTCAAAACCTGACTGCTTGGTTCTTGATCTCCTTATTTCCTACTTGAAATTCTATAGAATATTTACAAAGTTTCTAGTCTTCATGTGCAGTGAACTAGAAATTTTCTGCCCTTAAAGAGTTTATTTTCCACTGGGAGAGACTTGAAAAAGAATAGAGAACTATATACTATAATGTTGGATATCGTAATATGAAATGAAACGAAATATTGCAAAGACAAAGAGAATACTACTTTAGATAGGTCAGGAAAGGATTCTGAGGAGTGACATTAGGCAAAGATTTCAATGACTTAAGGGGTGATCCAGGCAACATCTCACAAAGAAATTATCAGAACAGCAGGGTATTGTACCTGAGGCAGAGCCTGCTTCTGTTGGAGAAAGAGCAACAAGCCCACTTCTGGAGCAGAGGAAAAGAGTGACAGGAAATGATCTCGGAGAGGTAGCCAGAAGCCAGATACATATGGCCTTTTAGATGGAAGCAATAACTTTGCATTTGAATTTAATTCTAAAAAGCCTTTGAAGGGTTTTGAACAAGAGGAGATACAAGATGATTTGCATTTTAAAAAGATTGCTCTGGTTGAAGTGTGAAAAATAGGCTATTCTCTGATAAGAGGAATAAGAATGATACAGTGGTAGCAGGAAGAACAGCTAAGCATTGCATTAGGCAAGGAGAGAAGTGGTGGAGCCTTAGATCAGAATGCGGAAGTGGAGAAGTTTGTCATCTTGGTCACACACTCCTGAGGTCACACCTACTGCCTTGTCAACATTAAATCAAGTCTTCTGCTTGCAACCAAAAATTTCACAGCATTCCACCTTACTTGATCAATGTGTCCAATTATGATCTTTCTTTGGCATCACCACGGCCTCCAGCCTATTAACCCCTGAGCTCGTTCCTGATCCATCAAGCTTCTCCCTTCTTTACTGTCCTCCTTATCCAGCTTAGATTGCAAGGTTTCTTATTAAGTAACACTCATGCTAATATCTGTAACATACTTACTCATCTCACCAATCTGCCAAAAATTCAAAGCTAAATGACCCTATTATCTGCTTTCTCTATTTTTGTACCACAACTTTGTACCACCACCCAACACACAGCACAGAAAAACCTGGCTATCATCCGTAATACATCCTCTCCCTTATCTCTGATACCCATTTCCAGTATATCACCAAGTTCCCTCTGTCTAGGATCCTAAATGTCTCTCAAATTAATCCACTTCTTGCTATAAGTCATCACTCTTGTCAAAGTCATTTTCAACTCTTCCCTGACCTTCTTTAAGAACCTCTAACTAGTCCTCCACATTCTTGCACCCCTACAACACAATCTCGTAGATGAAACCAGAGTGGTATTTTTTATAATCACGTCTGATCATGCTACCCTCTTTGGTTTAAAATTTTTCAATCAGTTGTTCTTGGGATAAATTTCGTAGAATGGCCTATGTAGGAGAGGAAGATGTTTCCTCTATCCAAAGTGGGTTCCTCTGGCCAGAGAACGAATTAAATTCACATGAGACAGAATAGCAAGAGAAAATTAAACAAAGTTTTATGAGGACCATGGCCCGGGGCCTTTCTTCACAAAGGAAGAAAGGGCACCGAAGAAGTGGGGTGCACAGAGTGGTTATATACCCCCAAAACGGGGTATTTCACATGTGATTGAAATGTCCCTCCCACAACAGTTACAAGATTGTCCTGTCAGCACAGCGCTTGATGGACACAGCAGGTAGTGGGCCTGCTATCTCGGTGGGCACAGCAGGAGGCAAGTCTATTGTCTGGAGCTGGGTGGTCACAGGTGAGCACAGCAATCAGTTCCTAGCCTGAGGAAAGATGCTTAATCCTTAAAGAAATGCCAACGTTGGGAGGGGGAGGGAAGTCAGTTACAGGAGGTTACCAGAAACAGGAATAAGATTATTATGCAGATTTAATTCCTTGCCTTTGGCATTGAATAGGAGTTTCTAGAGAGAAGGTCATCTCCTTTCTTCTTCCTGGTACAGAGATGGAGGCACATTTAGAGATAGAGATTTCCTTTACAATGTAAATGTCTCTTACAAAGGGTAAGTAAATTCTACTTTTCTGTTGCTTTCCTGTCTGCAAAGGAACCAGCCTCAAATAATCCTCATGCCAAAGAGACATATCTTGGGGTGGCCAATTTCAGGTCCCCACACATGTGTTTGTTTGTTAGCTTGTGGTGCACTCAATAAAAAAAAATGTCAAAGAAGAAATGAACTATTGATACAAGCAAAAAGATGAACGAATCTCAAAATAATTATGCTTGGTGAAAGAAATCAGACAAAAAGATTATATACTGTATGATGCCATGTATATAAAATTTTAGAAAATGTAAACTAACCCATAGTGAAATACAGCAGACCATTAGTTGCCTAGGAACCAGGAGGTGGGATGTGAGTAAGGAGAGACAAGAAGGACAGATTACAAAGGGGCACAAAGAAATTTGGGGAGGTGATGGATACGTTCATAATCTCGATTGTGGTGATGGTTTCACAGTTGTATGCATATGTCAAAACTTACCAAATTGAACACCCTTAATTATGTGTAGTTTATTATACATAAATAATACCTCAATAAAGCTATTTTAAAAATGCATATACCATTTCACCTGGCAACTTCAATTCAGGAATCTATTCTACAGAAATATTGCCAAGTGTGTGAAATTTTGTTTGTCCAAGGTTATTTGTTGCATCATAGTTAATAATACCAAAAGACTAGGAACAAATTAAATGTTCATCAGTAGGGAACTTGATAAATAAATCTTGTTTTACAATGGAATATTAGTCAGGCTTAATAAATAATATGTTCCTTTTCTTCTGCTAGGAGGCAATCTCCAATATGTTCAGTAAGAAAAGGCAGATGCAGGGGCCAGCCCCATGGCCGAGTGGTTAAGTTTGCATGCTCCAATTCGGCAGCCCAGGGTTTCGCCGGTTCGGATCCTGGGTGCGGACATGGCACCACTCATCAAGCCATGCTGAGGCAGCGTCCCACATGCCACAACTAGAAGGACCCACAGCTAAAAATATACAATTACGTACCAGGTTTGGGAAGAAAAAGGAAAAATAAAATCTTAAAAAAAAAAAACACAAAAACAGATGCAGAACAGTGTGTATGTCATGTTAACTTTTGAATTAAAAAAATTAAACATATATGTTGTCATATTTACATGTATATATACACATACATAAATTTAAACTTATATTTTTCAAAATACCTATGACAGGGTCCACATCAAATTGATACTAGACATTTGTTTCTAGCCCAGAATGTGGATGATTTGGAGACAGAAGCATGAGGGATACTTTTCACTACATACCCACTGGGTTTTCTTCAATTTTGATCATTTCTTTTTCAGAGCCACCTCTGTATAATGCTTAATCTAGCCATTGCGTTTTATTCCCTTTAAAATTATTTTACTTCTTATCATATTGGAAACCATTACTAAAAGGCAAAGGACAGAAGATTAGCATACCTTTGATTAGTATTGCCTTAAATGCTATCTATAATACTTCTCCTGCACACTTCCACCTAGTTAAGCAAATCTTTGGATGTAAGTAGACTCTAGCTAAATGCAGTAGTAGCAGAGATTATCCAAGAGGACAAACGACATCATCGATATCAGAGAGACAACAGGAAGATTTAGGCTTCTTAAAAACTCAATAAAACGGAGGAAGTCTTCTTGGCACCAGAAAATTACATCCTCTAAGGCTTAGACATAATTACTATTATATGACCTTGATCACTCAATTAAAGGAAGACAGCTTTTAGCCACAAATCTTTGTTATGATACACGCATTTAGCTGAAACTTTTAATTCTTTAAATATTTAATAAATGTTTCTTATATCTTTGGGAAAATATTCGAGCAAGTCAATCATACCAACTATTGCTCATTTTCATTCTTGGCTGGCACCCTTTCCACCTGCAACGACCACAAAAGCAAGTTGCTTGGAGGTATGTCTTCTCTAACTTCTCTTCCAACCATTTCTTTCTTTCTGCCTCCTTCTGTTTCCTTTTCATAAATTATTAGTGTCACACTATGCCACGGGAATTTTAGCAGCCTCTGGGATACTCTGTATTTTGGGGGTAGTAGAAACTCTCTATAGGGTAGAGTAATGACCTTATGACTCCTATTCATTCTATCTGGTATTTATAGTATTTCAAAGCCTAATGTCTCTCTATGAGGAACTTTTAAAATTAGTACAAGTAAACTCATGTTTATGCCAATAATGTCAACAGACAGAAAACAAAGATTAACATTCAATTTTTATAGTAGTTGATTCCATGTATATTTTAGAATCGCTTACCTTTAACAAGGAGCCATTAAAAACACTTTCCTTTATGTCTTAGGTTTTGTTGTCCATTGTGGTACTGGTATTAGCATTGGTACGCTTGTTTTAAGAAGCATTTCTGGTGTAATTCATTGTATTAGCAGGGTATTTAATTGTTCCGATTACAAAGATTGACAACTACATTGGGTTTATAAAATTAAAAAGAAAAAAAAAAAATGGGGCCAGCCCCATGGCAGAGAGGGTAAAGTGCTGCACACTCCATTTCAAGAGGCCCGGGGATCACGAGTTTGGATCCCGGGTGCAGACCTACTCTACTCATCAGCCATGCTGTAGAGGCATCCTATGTGCAAAGGTGGGGAAGAGTGCCACAGATGTTAACTCAGGGCTAATCTTCCTCAAGCAAAAGAAGAGGAGGACTTGCAATGGATATTAGCTCAGGGCAAATCTTCCTCACACACATACACAAATTATGGTATCTTTCCCTTCTTAAAAAAGTACAAGCATTTAGAGAATTGCAGATTGAAAGGACACTTTTTTCCTGTTCTTTTCAAGGGACATCATCCTTCCACTTTGTTTTTATCATGGCTTTCTTTTTATCATAGCCCCAAATAGCAGGATACTACACAATTACAACAGTGGAATGTTAGATGCTCCTTCAGTGTGACTCCCTTTTCATAAACCTGCTGCTTTTTTTTTTTTTTTTATGAGGAAGATTGTCACTGAGTTAACATCTGTGCCAGTCTTCCTCTATTTTATGTGGGATGCTGCTACAGTGTGGCTTGATGAGCAGTGCTAGGTCCACACCCAGGATCCAAACCCGTGAACCCTGGGCCAACAAAACAGAATGCATGAACTTAACCACTATGCCACCAGGCTGGCCCCATAAACCTGCTTTTTTTCACTCAAGTGGTAGCTCCACCACTCTAGCATTTGCAAGTAGATGCTGAAGTTCCAGATAGTTATTTAACAACTATGTAAAAGGTCCACATAAATAGAATTGCTTAAGGAAGCAAACAGTTGTATGTCGTTCAAAATACATAGTCAGGGGCTGGCCCCGTGGCCGAGTGGTTAAGTGCACGCGCTCTGCTGCAGGCGGCCCAGTGTTTCATTGGTTCAAATCCTAGGTGTGGACGTGGCACTGCTTGTCAAACCACGCTAAGGCAGCATCCCACATGCCACAACTAGAAGGACCCACAACGAAGAATATACAACTATGTACTGGGGGTCTTTGGGGAGAAAAAGGAAAAAAAAAAAAAACTGTTAAATTCAAAATACATAGCCAAACCAGTGGGGGGAAAAAATCAAAAATTTAAAAGTTCAAATAAGCCCTCTTCCTGTCAAGTGAAACCGATCTGTACCCTGCCCTCCAACAATTGCAAAATAACAATTGCAAACACAAACCATGTCTTCACTCAAAACAAAATAGCTGACAAAAAAAAATAATGAAGCCAGCTCCCAAAAGATTGTGGCTGTGTATCAGTCAACTGAGAGTGACCCAAGGCATCTGATTGCTGAGCCCAGGGGCTGGCACACGGTTATTTACGGCAAACATGTATTGAATGAATTACAAATGGAAGCTCTTTTTTTTTTTAATGTAAGAAAAAAAAAAACTGGCAGTTAACTAGGAGGCAGTATGATATTTCAATCCAGAGAGTTTTTAAAATCTAAATTCTAATCATAAAGGTGTTTTGTTTCCCTTTGTACAAATGTATTACAGGCTGCTGAATGGCATTTTAGAGTATACACATTAAGCCTTTCAGAGTCTTGAGTGAAATTTACTCTATCAGAATGCTCCTTAAGCCATGAAAGCCAAAGTGGAAGTATGTTAAAAACATCATTTAATCCTCACCAAAACCTTGTGAAGTAGGAATTGCTAAATTGGTTTTACTTTTTTTCAGGTAAGAAAATTTAGACTTAGGGAGGCTCAGTAACTTATCTAGGTCACGTATCTAGAGTAAGTGGCAGATGGCTCCAATCAAATAACTCCAAAATTTGGATTCTTCTCCCCGTAGCACATTATCTTCTCTTCCCTCATACTTAATCTGTTCCTCCTCCGAACTCTCATGGCATTTATTATTGCTCATAGTCACTTAGCTCTGCTGATGCTATGTTTTTTGTATCGTTATCTGTTTCCTATTCTATTAATTTCTATTCTTTTTTTTCTTTCTTTTTTTTTTTTATTTTTGCTGGGAAAGATTCACCCTGAGCTAACATCTGTTGCCAATCTTCCTCTCTCTCTTTTTTTTTTTCCTCCCTAAAGCCCCAATACATAGTTGTATATTCTAGTTGTAGATCCTTCTAGTACTTCTGTGTGAGCTGCTGCCACAGCATGGCTACTGACAGATGAGGGGTGTGGTTCCATGCCTGGGAACCAAATCCAGGCTGCCAAAGCAGAGTATGCCAAACTTTAACCACTAGACCAGCAGGGCTGGCTCTCTATTCTTATTTTTATTATGTTGTCTTATTTGTCTTTTGCCTTAACTCTGTTCACATTTTTTGACTTAACTTGATGCTTAGTTCATGATTTATTGTTTTTGTATTATAATAAATGATTTAAGGCTATAAATTTCCCTATAGCACTGCTTTAGCTGCATCCCACAAGTTTTAGTATATAGTACTTTGATTATTGTTCAATCCCAAATATTTGTAAATTTCATTTTGAATTCATCTATAAACAATTGATTATTTAGGAGTCTATCTTTATTTTTTCTCCAAAGAGGTTTTTTTATCTCTTTATTATTAATTAATAATTTAATTGCAATGTGATCAGATAACATGGATTATGTAATAACAGTTTAGAATTTGTCAAGACTTCTTTTATGGCTTTGTATATTATGTGGTCATTTCAAGAATTTGTCCCTAAATCTTTGCACATCATCATAAGAGGCCTTGATAGGCCACTTAGTCTATATCCCACCTGAGATCATTATGGATAGATAGATGAGTCTTCTCCCAAGGATTATTTCTATAACTCAGTTCAAAATTCTCCTGTAATATATCTGCTTTGGTGGAAAAGGAGATTCAGTAAATAGGAACAATAACATCAAAGCTAGAGCTTATGTTTGTGCAGAAAATGTATTTCAGTTCAAATATGTAACTAATGTTATTGCTTCATAAATTAAACCACAGGCATTGCAAATCTGACTTGATGGTTATGCTGCAATATAATACCTTCTTTTAGAACAGTAGAATAAATAAATAAAGGCGTCTCCAATGAGGTTTTACTAAGTAAAAATATATCCCCCAATCTTCAGACTCTGAGTCATGCTTATAGTATAATGGGAATATACACAGCTTAAACTGTCTGACCAGCAGGTGGCATATCCCTACCTGCCAGCAAGCACAAATAAGCAGGAACCACATTATCTGCCAGTGCCAGTGGGGTCAGGAAAATGTTTTGTTATTTCTTCTGACAACAAGAATTTCTTAATTCTTCCATGGTTATATTCTTCCTTTGAATATAAGCCTTGGAATTTCCTTCCCACATATGAATTAAACCTACAAAGAACCTGTCTCCTATGACGTTAAAAAAAATTATCATCTAGTGATAGTCTAAGTTACTTCCCTAAAATGAGATTGGCTTTTCTCTAACTTAAATGTACATTTTCTTATATGCTATTTTTGGGGTTCCTGTTGGGGGTCTTTTCAATTTGCTTTTTTGTTCTAAATGCTTTATAAAATCTTATTTTTAATCAAGATTTTGGATAAGTGTGAAAGAGTAGAAAGCAAGAAGACTACTTAAATAAAATTGAAAAAGGACCTTTAATTAAATGGTCTGTGCTTAGAATCTAGAGATGGCTAAATTTCACACAAGTTAAAAAAATTTAAACTACTGAATATTTGTTACAGGAGGCATCAGTGAGAACTTCCCAAGGTTGGAAAATGCTAAATACTTCATGCTTCTTGAAATTACCTTGGCTCAAAATTAAAATCATTTAGTGACAGACTAAAGAAAAGAATTTAAAGAGACACCAGAAATGTTCAAGAGAAAAGAACATGTCCATGTTACTTATGTTGATATAAGGATTTACAGTAATTTAAAGAAAATACATCCACTACTATATAATTTTTTATTTATATTCTCCTTGTCCTAGAGAATTTAGTAATTAAAAGTTGTCATTTCCTTAGATAAAGCACTCCTCCAAACAATATTTTGTACATAATTTTTTAAAAATTTTTCTTTTGTTTTGTGTGTAAGGAAGATTCGCCTTGAGCTAACATCTATTGCCAATCTTCCTCTTTTTGCTTGAAGAAGATTGTCTCTGAGCTAACATCTGTGCCAATCTTCCTCTATTTTGTATGTGGGATGCCACCACAGCACAGCTTGATGAGTGGTGTGTAGGTCCACGCCTGTGATCTGAATCTGGGAATCTCAGACTGCTGAAGTGGAGAGAACTCAACCAGTATGCCACTGGACTGTCCCTGGTACATAATTTTATAGATTTCATGGGCCATTTGAAGCACATTCATTAATTCTTTCCTAGGGTCCTTGGCTAGCATATTAAAAATCTCTTTTCTTCTCTAAGTAATTTACAAAAAGAAATTCAATTAATTTTTCTGCCAATTAATTTTTCAAATTAGATTTTTACATTATAGATTGAATCAGTTCTTTAGATTTTAAAATTAACTTGATCCAAATAATCCTATTATGTGGAATAGCTAAAGTATAGAGTTTGGGGAAATGTGGGTGTCTGGAATTGGCCACCCCAACATATGTCTCTTTGGCATGAGGATTATTTGAGGCTGATTGCTTTTGATAAACTGGGACAGGGAAGGAGGCTTTGAGGAGTGGAACTTGCTTGCCCTTTTTTAGGAGGTATTTACATTGTAAAGGAACTCTCTATCTGTAAAGGTGCCTCCCTCTCTGTACCAGGAAGAAGGAAGGGAATGACCTTGTCTCTAGAAACTCTTAATCAAGGCCAAAGGCAAGGACTTAAATCTGCATTTTATTGTGCTTGTCTGCTAACCTCCTCTAACTGACTTCCCTCCCCCTCCAAACACTGGCATTTCCTTCAGGATGACGCGTCTTTCCTCAGGCTAGGAACTGATTGCTGCGCTCCCCTGTCACCACCCAGCTCAAGACAATAGACTTGCCTCCTGCTACGCCCACTGAGATAGCGGACCCATTATCTGCTGTGTCCATCAAGCGCTGTGCCAACAGGGCAATCTTGTGACTATTGTGGGAGGGACATTTCAATCATATGTGAAACACCCTGTTTGGGGGTACATAACCACTCTGTGCACCCCGCTTCTTCAGTGCCCTTTCTTCCTTCAGGAAGAAAGGCCCCAGGCCATGGTCCTCATAAAGCTTTGTTTAATTTTCTCTTGCTATTCTGTCTCATGTGAATTTAATTCATTCTCTGGCCAGACGAGCCCACATTTAGGTAGACGAAAAGTCTTCCTCCCCTACACTAGCATAGGCTACTCAATACTGCCCCTAGTACTGCTTGATTATCGTCCCTTGAAAATTGACCTGCATGCAGAACTGTAGCCCAAACTGCCATTTTTGCTATTATTGTCAGCTGTTCTTCCACCTCTACTGCCATGTCTTCACCATTGCCACCATCACCTACACCACTTACACCACTGCCACCACTAGCGAAGAGAAAATATTCCAGTCCTTTTTTTCCTTGGAAACACTAGGCCAAGAGAAAGGGTCCATTCTCTAGATGCCAAGGAGGCTGGGAAAATGAGTATCCAGGGTTTATTGGCATTTATGTTGAGAAATGGGCTATGTCTCCCACCAAAACTCACCAAGTAGGAAGAATCCAAATGTACAAAGGAATAATGGCACTGAGCAGCCAAAAAACATCCACTGAGGTTCTTCTCCTATTCAAACTTCTAAATCTGTACTTGGTTGCATACACCTGTGTGTATGATTACATACAACACATCATAACTATTCCTTGCACATCAAGTACACACTTGTTCTCTCTACAAAGACTTACTAGTTACCACATCCCGTTTCAAGATCTCTAGAGGATGCCCCTTCCTTTTCTTATTCCAACATAGTCTTGTTTCACTGACCTTTAAAGTATGGACTAATATAAAATAATATGAGAGAGGGGGAGAAAAGAAAGAATGGAAATTAGTTTGTAGTATGTTTGTGTATACACATGACCTTGCAAGGAAAAGAAATGTAGATACAGCCTTCTTTGTATCTACAACTGGTTGGGAGGCTATAGTTGGCATTTATGACCGCCATATCTCATGAATCATCCCATTTCCTCATTCCTTTTTCCTTCAGCCAAAACCTACTCTGGCCTGAGATCCTTGCCTGTTTTTGGCCTGGCTTCATTTCTTAGAAACCATGCCCTGAAAGTCCTGTCTCTGTAGTATTACTTTTTAAACCATTTAATGGACATAGATACACCAGAGACCTTCTCAATTCTATCTATACTCCTTTCTGTCCACATTGTATAGTAGTAAATCTGTTTCCTTTTGAGAGTCAGGCTACATCACCCAAGCCAGTTGAGTATTATTGCCTCTCATTAAGTGGCAATAGCAACCTAAAATGTCAGGCAGTAATCTCAGCTTCCCATTCAGTGGAACTGTTACAGTATCTGCAGGGAAAACATTCCTCACTGGGTATACTCAAACCTGTAAACAAGGAAATAGAGTTGTATATATAAGAAGCAAGTGCTGTGACTATGAGAAAAAACACACCATTCAACGAATTCAAAGCATATAAGCCATCCTATGGGAAAGCAGCACAACCTCACAAGAATTTATCTCCCAGCTGGCACTGTAACTGAGTCTTCTTCTGCTCTTTTATAAGACAGATTGCTTCTAAATATTAGGGCATATGGTAAACCCAGGAAATCCCATGCAAACCAGCTCATTGGACCACAAATACGTATCTTCTGAATAGTGACTAACTGAATAGCCTCAAAAAGCCAGATAGGCATCTGTCCAGCTGGTAATCATAGCTTCTAATTCAACAGAACCATTACTGTGTTGACTAGTTGAAAGCATTCCTGCTTTGAGTGCTAATACATCCAAACCTTAATCACTATCATGGAACACCGTATAACATGCTTCTGTCCAAGGAACTTATCTTACAGCAAAAGAAATAGTGAAGTAGAGCCCAGAGACACAGGGACAGGAACCAAACATTGGATCTCAGACCTATGCTCAGACCCATGACGTTATGTAAGCCCCCCAAAAATTAAATACTAACCTAGGGACAGAGGATGGGAAGAGAATAGCTTACATTGATTGAGTTTACCCTAAATTTGCTAGATTAGGTTTTCTCTATTGGCTAGAATAGACACTTGAGACTGAGAGTGAGTTCAGTTGTATAAAAAATAGAATTGTTTTGGGGGACATGAGTTTTATTGTGTGGGAGACTGGAATTGGCCACCCCAAGATATGTCTCTTTGGCATGAGGATTATTTGGGGCTGGTTACTTTTAATAAACTGCAGACAGGAAAGCAACTCTGAAAAGTAGAATTTACTTACCCTTTGTTAAGAGACATTTACATTGTAAAGGAAATCTCCATCTGTAAATGTATCTCTCTCTCTGTACCAGGAAGAAGGGGGGATGACCTTATCTCTAGAAACTCTTAATCAATGCCAGAGGAAGGACTTAAATCTGCATTTGTTTACTGTACTTGTGTGGTAATCTCCCATGATCAACTCCCCCCCTACCCCCAACATCCTCCTTTGCCATTAGCTGAAGATGATATTTAAGGTGGTGGCTTCAGCCATTTTGGTGAGTTGCTCAGCTTTCCTGAGCCTCTCTCATGTATATATGTTATAAAGCTGTGTTTAATTTTCTTCTGTTATTCTGTCTCGTGTGAATAATTCATTCTCTGGCCAGAAGAACCCACAATGGATAGAGGAAACGTCTTCCTCCCCTACAATAGAATGAGAAATTTGTCCCTTCTCTATGTTAACAGTTTAGGATATGATGTTTTCTTAACTGAAAAAATTTCATACAATCATGTTCACTTATGTATATTTGGTCAGTTGCAAACACCAAATTTAAATCATCAGCGATTAAAAATCTCCCCCTATATGGAAGAGTCCTACTTAACTTTCACTAGACTGTATCAATTTCTGGAGACCAGGGACCATGTCTTATTCACTTTTTTTACTCTCAGCACCCTTGATAGTACTCTTAGCACAGAATAAATACTCAAAAGTGTTTAATGAATGAATGAATAAAGTAGAGAGGAAACACATTAGCAGAATGATTCTGTTGGTTGTGCAATATCAACAGTGATGAACTGTTCCACCCACCCCATTATCTTACACACATACCTTTACTCAGTGAAAATTAAGTTGACTACAATTAAGAACACTTTAAAAATTAAACTGAAAGTCAGTAGACTCCCTTTCTGCCTGGTTCCTAAGTAACTCATTGTTAACAAGTCTGAAATTTAAACCAGAAAATGTAACCTTATGGGCCACTTGGCAGAAAAAGCTAATATCACAAGTCCAGTGTTCTGAAACTGTAGCCAAATGACCCATAAATTCTGAAGCCAGGGACCCACCCACTTCATATCTTCCTTACAAGACGAAATGCAATTTCTTACTTCCTACTTAGATTTTTGGTATTAAGCAGCACTCTGTAACTATGTCTAAAATTAGATGGAAAGAAAAAGCCTTATTCTAAGACTTGCTTTTATTGCAAGATGGTGACTTGAAAATAAGCTTATTCATTGTTCCCTTTTGTGTAGTTCCTACCAAGTAATTGTAGGAAATAACACAAAATATTCTCTCTATTTTGAAAGGCAGGAAATGTTAACACAGAGGATTTACATGGAGAATATGTCTTTAGAAAAATATATTTCCTACTACATTCCATGTTATGACACTTGCTCTAGAGGACCCCATGTAATTGATTCAAGGAACCTAACAAATGAGGAGGAAATTGAGCTAAACTTAATTTTTAAATCAAAAGAGATATTTTTACATGAACTTGTGTTTCTATAGTAACGTACTAAACAGGAGTTAGAGAAACATTGTGTAAGCGCTATACTGGTAGCTGTAGATGACAGGGTATCATGACAAATAATAGATTCAAAATACTGAGTTCTCACCTACATGAAAACGCAAAGGCCTTTTTCCCCCAGAGCCTGTGAGCAACCTACAATTCTCCAAAATAAGTAGACACAGAACATTTAAGAATACGAGAAGTTGGTCTTTAAAGATTGCATTGTTCTAGCTTTCAATGGTATAATTGAACTGAAGTACCACAGGATGTAAATATCAATCACTCCCCCACAACCTCCTTCTTTGTTGCCGTTGGAAGTCATTAATTAACACATCTTAGAGATTTTTTATGACTCAGAATCTAAGGAGAGTCCTAAAAACTATTATTTGGTGGTAGGGCTAGGAAAATCCAACAATTGTCATGGCAAGAAACATTAGTAATCCATCCATTTATGGAAAAAAATCTAAACAAGTAATAAATTTAAGTCTTGCCATTAGAGCATTATGAATTTATGGCAAACATCTGCCTATGACATTAGCAGGAAAGTATTACTTCTCTAACCATGAATCGCCACTTTCAAAAAGTATTTCTAAGGTATTGTAGGTAAATTCAAGTATGGGAGTATCTACATGAAACCAAAAGTTCTAACATTTGTCTTCATAACAGGATCTTGAGAGAGAGATTAAAACTGGAGACTCATATTTAGGAATCCTCTGCCTAAAGCTTGTGGGCACTCTATAAATATTAACTATCAGATTACCTTTGGTACAAGATCAATATCTATCTCTACTCCCCTTTGGCTTGCACCATTTTCATCATTTGAATTGCCTATGGCCATCTGCCAAAATCTTATCTTTTTATCTGAGATCCAACCTCCTCTATACCTTCCCCAGGGTCTGACACAGACATAGACACAAACACATCTTGGAAGTGTACTCTCAGTTCTTCTAACACTTTACTTTTACATCTTACATGATAATTATCAAGTCTTCTATTTTCCGTTTTAGGTATTTGGATAATGCCTAGGGCCTTCTTCCAGATTAACGATTCTCAAAATTTACAGCATGGATTAAGAATCATTTGGGTCACTTGTAAAAACTTCAAGTTGTCACTCCCACAAATTCTGAGTCAGAAGGTCTGTGGTGAGGCCTTGGAATCTGGCCTCTTAATATGTTCCCTATGTTCAAAGTTTTATTCTTGGTTTCCAAAAATTTTCCCTCTGCCTATAGCCAAGTCACAACCTCTTTCTTAAGAACATTCTGGCTATATTCTAGTGGTTTAGAAAATTTCCATAGGTTCCCCAGTCTATCATCTATCATTTTGGCTATATTTGAATATTAGTAAGATCAAATAGGCTGTAACAACAAATAATCCCTCACATGTCAATGACTTAACACAACAAAGTTTTATTTCTCCTTTGTATCACATGATCACATGCCTGTGCAAATTGAGTATCCCACCTCTATATTTCAGGCATGCCATACGAAACATATGACCTACAAATTCTTTACAGTATGGACATATATCACTTATCCGATTTCAGTAGCTAGAACTAATTATACTGCCTCTGAACTTACTGTGAGGGAGATCACGAAATATAGGATGTTTTTGGTGCACTAAGAATCTCTGCCCAAATTAAAATGTCAATGGCTTGGTTTTTCATAATATCCTGCGGCAACTCCAACACAAGATGTCCAAGGGAAGATTCATCAGCATGGTAAGAATCTTGATGGCTATCAGTCCTTGAGCATTTACTAAGTTATTGTGGTTATGTGCAATGCAAGACTAACTTAATTCTTATGCAACCCATGAGGTGGGTTTTATTAGCTGGACTTTTTGAAAGCACTGAAATTTAGGAAGGTGTGGTAATGTGACTTGCTGTAGTACACGAAGCTTGTAGGTTGTGGAGACAGCTGTCAAACCAAGCCTGTATCTCTAAAGCTCATTCTCTTCCAGGGATGCTTTGTATTTCCTTGAAAACCACTTACTCCAAGTAGTTTTTATAAGCCACAATTATTACTCCCCATTGATTGTAGAATACAGTCCAAAGTGTCTTGGCATTGCACATAAAGCCTTTCCTGACTCCATTTTTTTTTAACTCTCTGGCCTCTATCGTAAGTGCATCCTTCTAACAATTTTATTTCAGTGTATTTTCATACTAGCCCTGAGTTTTTTCACACTTTAATCATTCTTCCTGGTATTCTCCTTGTCTTATCTAGCTAATTTTCATCTATATGTCAGGTCTTACTTAGACATCACACTTATTTAAAAATATGAAGATATAAAAAAAGAGTTGTAAACATTTAGAGAAAATCAACACTGTGAAAGAGAATTACTAAATTTGGTCAACAAAACAACTACCTTCTGATGGGGGGAAAAGAATGAGCAGAATACTACATTAAAACACATTAAAATAAAGATAAGGTCCTAAAGGAAACTTAAAAGGCTTTATTTTATTACATCCATGAAACATTAATGGATTTTTAGGAAAAAGAGTTTGTGGATATAAAAAATGATTGTTAAAATATAAAAAATTCAACAAATGGACTTAATAGCAATATAAATACAGCTAAAGATTGCATTATTGAGCTGCAAGATGAAGTAATAGAGGGACTTTACCTAGATGGAGAATCAAAGATTGTTTTCCTGGACAAGAGAGAAGCCAATTTGGCACAGATTGTGGAGTGAAGAGAAAATAAGGAAAAATAAGCATCTCTTTTCAAAACTTTGGCTGTAAAGGGGAGGAGACAGTAGAGAAGTCTGAGTTGAGAGATGAAGGATGAGTTGAGATGACACAGTGAGAGGATGGAAGAAGTGTGTTCCAGTGAGCATGAAACACTGGGCCAAAGCCCCACATCAGCCAAGAGGAAGTATTGGATTGTAGCTGTGATACCGGACCAGGTAGGACTGGGCTCCTGGGGCAGACCTGGCCGTTAGTATGGGTTCTTGACCACGTGCAGGAAAGAATTCAAGAGCAGCTCAGGAGAGATTATAAGGTTATTGAGAGACAAAGCTAGGCTGATTAAAAAGAAAGTAGACTAATGTACGTGAGGAAGGAGAGCAGGCTGGGCTGACCGGGTGGAAATCGACCTACCAGCCCCGAGTGGGGTCTGGGCTGCTGGTTTATAGCAGCTAAAGTGGGGAGTCTGGTTGGAAGCTGGGGACTGGCACCAGGCTTGTGATCAGACCACTGGTTGGCTACCTGGAGTGGTCAGGCATTTGGTCAGGCTCATATCCTGTGTTGTTCAGCCACCTGCCTCATGTGTTTCCGGAATGGAGGAGAGTGTGGCCCCTCTCGTTGGTTCAGGAGGCAGCCCAGAGGAAGCTGCATCCTCCCAGAGGAACTGTTTACCCCTCCTATCTCAGCTGGAGTATTTTAAAATGTTGGGAGTGGTCCATGAGATGAGACTGGAGAGTTAGAGAGTGACTGGATCAACAGGACGTTATGTTATCTGAACATATGTCCCAGTTTTCTGAGGGTTCCTGGTTTATGTAAATCGTCCTAAAGTATCTAGTAATAGTTGCCCTTCTTGCTTTCAAAAGTGTCACATTTGGGGCAGTAAGGTGTATAGTTCCCGTATATAGGTGTGGGGACATGAAATTGGCCACCCCAAGATATGTCTCTTTGGCATGAGGATTATTTGAGGCTGGGTCCTTTGCAGACAGGAAAGCAACAGAAAAGTAGAATTTATTTACCCTTCGTAAGAGATATTTACATTGTAAAGGAAATCTCTATCTGTAAAGGTGCCTCCCTCTCTGTACCAGGAAGAAGGAAGGGAATGACCTTGTCTCTAGAAACTCTTAATCAAGGCCAAAGGCAAGGACTTAAATCTGCATTTTATTGTGCTTGTCTGCTAACCTCCTCTAACTGACTTCCTTTCCCCTCCCAATGTTGGCATTTCTTTAAGGATTAAGCATCTTTCCTTAGGCTAGGAACTGATTGCTGTGCTCACCTGTGACCACCCAGCTCCAGACAATAGACTTGCCTCCTGCTGTGTCCATCAAGCACTGTGCCAGCAGGACAATCTTGTGACTATTATGGGAAGGAAATTTCAATCATATGTGAAACACCCTGTTTGGGGGTATATAACCACTCTGCACACCCCACTTCTTCGGTGCCCTTTCTTTCTTCAGGAAGAAAGGCCCTGGGCCATGGTCCTCATAAAGCTTTGTTTAATTTTCTCTTGCTATTCTGTCTCATGTGAATTTAATTCGTTCTCCAGCCTGACGAATCCACTTTGGATAGAGGGAACGTCTTCCTCCCCTACACATGCCAGGGGTAACTTCTCAGCCACAATATGTACGGGAGCAAAAGAAAACATTCTGCCATTGAACAAAATCCTAAACAGACCACAGTTCCAAAAGACACCCCACTCAAAAATCCAAAGCAGTATTAAAATAAAAACTACCTGGGGGAAAGAATTTCCATCCTATGAGCGAGTTGAAAAGAAATCCTCAGAATCATAATAGTGACTCTATCATAATTTCTGCAATAAAATTTCCGTTAAAACAGAGGCAGCAATACAATAAAAGTCTTATTGCTCCAGAAACTGTATTATAAGTGCCACAGAATAATTATGGAAATAGCTGTGTGAAAGTTGCATGTTCAACAGAACCATTGAGAATCATTCTTCTCAGACTGAAGATAAGTCTGAAGAGTACAGAAAAACTTGTCAGTGAGATTTGAAATGGAAGACCAGGTGGATTTGTCCATTTCTTTTTTGTTGATTAATATGCCGTCGAATGGATATACCATAATTTGTTTATTCATTTATCTTTTGTTTACAACTTTTGGCCATTACCAAAGAAGCTGCTGTGAATATTCACATATAAATATTTGTATGGACATGTGTTTTATTTATCTTGGCCAAATAGCTAGTAGCAGAATGGCTGAATCACATGGTCAGTGCATGTTTAACTTTTAAGAAACCACCAAACTGTTTTCCAAAGTGACGGTATCATTCTATATTCCCACCAGCAGTATGTGAGAGTTCCAGATGCTCCATACCCTTGTCAGAATTTGATATGGCCAATCTCTTTCATTTCAGCCATCCTAATAAGTGTGTGGTAGTATGTCATTGTGGTTTTAAGTTGTACTTTTCTAATAATTAATGATGTTGAGCATTTGTTCATGTATTTATTTGCGATTTGGATATCTTCTTTGGTGAAGTTGTTAGTTTTCTTATTGAGTTTTGAGTGTTGTCTATACATTCAAGATGCAAGTTGTGGAGACCTGATAATGGCCATCCCAAGATATGTCTCTTTGGCCTGAGGATTGTTTGAGGCTGATTGCTTTTGATAAACTGGGACAGGGAAGGAGGCTCTGAGGAGTGGAACTTGCTTGCCCTTTGTTAGGAGACGTTTACATTGTAAAGGAACTCTCTATCTGTAAAGGTGCTTCCCTCTCTGTACCAGGAAGAAGAAAAGAGATGACCTTGTCTCTAGAAACTCTTAATCAAGGCCAAAGGCATGGACTTAAATCTGCATTTTATTGTGCTTTTCTGGTAACCTCCTGTAACTGACTTCCCTCCCCCTCCCAACGTTGGCATTTCTTTAAGGATTAAGCATCTTTCCTTAGGCTAGGAACTGATTGCTGTGCTCACCTGTGACCACCCAGCTCCAGACATAGACTTGCCTCCTGCTACGCCCACCGAGATAGCAGAGCGCTACCTGCTGTGTCCATCAAGTGCTGTGCCGACAGGGCAATCTTGTGACTATTGTGGAAGGGAAATTTCAATCATATGTGAAATATCCTGTTTGGGGGTATATAACCACCCTGTGCACCCCACTTCTTCAGTGCCTTTTCTTCCTTCGGGAAGAAAGGCCCTGGGCCATGGTCCTCATAAAGCTTTGTTTAATTTTCTCTTGCTATTCTGTCTCATGTGAATTTAATTTGTTCTTCGGCCAGAAGAACCTACTTTGGATAGAGGAAATGTCTTCCTCCGCTACAAAGTTATTGATCAGATCCACATTTTGCAAAACATTTTCTTTACTGGGTGCTTTGTATTTTTCTTTTCTTCACAATATCTTTCAAAGAATAGAAATTTTTAATTTTGATGAAGTCCAATGTATCAATTTGTTATTTATGGATCATGCTTTTGTTGTCATATCTATGAAACCTTGACTAACCAAAGGTCATAAAAATTGTCTCTTTTATTATCTTCTTGAAGTTTTATAATTTTAGGTTTTACATTGAGCTCTATGATACATTTAGGGTAAATTTTTGAATATGGTGTAAGATAAATTAAAATTCATTCTTTTTTCAAGTAAATATCCAGTGGATCCATTTTTAACTTTGATAAATATTACCAGGTTGTTCTCTACAAAGCTTACACCATTTTACACTTTTACCAGCAATGCATGAGGGTGTCTCTCGCAGTTTCACATCCACCAGGAAAAAGTAGTATCTTCATCTATCATTAAATTGCTTTTTTAAATTATAAGTGAGATTGAGCATCATTTCATATATTTTAGCGCTATTTGTATTTCTTTTCTGTGAACTGTCTATTTCTGTCCTTTGCTCACTGTTTTCTATTGGGTTCTTGGTTATTTTTCTTTTTCTTTTAGGAAATTAATTTAAAATGTTGAATTCAATTTCGTTGCTTTTTTTCAAAAAAAAAAACTTTCAGAGTGTAACACATGAACCCTGAGTTTGCAAAAACTATTTAAAATTTTAACACAGTGACATTCTGTTTTTAAAGGAAGTCTCAAACTACTTGATTAGAAAACTACTGCTGAGTTAAACATGGTACTTTAACATTCAAATCTCCTAATTCACCAAGATAATTTTCAATGACACGGACTGACGAGACCAGCATTTTAAAAGTCCAGAGACACAGTCAGGCCATGTAAATAAGTTGCTTTGACTTAAATAACTAAATGTTTTACTTTCTTTTACTGTCTATGTTTGCAAAACAAAACTACATAAAACAAAAACTTGGCTCCAGTCAAGAAAATATTTGTGGATCTTCAACAGAAGGACTTCCTACTGTGGCTTTCCTTAACAGCATCAACACTATTTAGCAAAACTATCACCTGTGGTAGTTTGGTTCCTCCACATCACAAGGCAAGAATAGTAAGATTTTATGATGTTGAAACTTAAAGATAATTGTTCCTTAGACAGCTCTTGGCAGACGAATTTCACCTAAACAAGAGCTTAATGAATGCCATAAATTATCCTTTTATTAAAGCAGAAACTAAACCTCAGCACATTCTCTTAGAATAAGTAACTCAAGTCCTTCCCTCTAAACCAAAGTTACAATTTTCGGTGACTGTGAAAAGTTTTCCTCAACATCTAAAAGCCAAAAAGCCCATTTTTTCCCTTTAAACCTTATAGCATTCGAAAAGACTCACTTGGGAAGTATAATGATTTAACTATTTCAACTTGAATAGAAAATACTCCATCTACTGTGACAAATCATGGTAAATTTAACAGCAATTATCATGGTTATGAAAAATACTTTTGTGAATTGCAAAGTTCTGCACAAATCTCTTGGACAGTTAGAGAAAGTTCCTGCAAAACTTTAGCATTTTCACACTAAAATAACTGTTTTCAAGGCTGGGTTATCCCAGAAGAATGTTAATTTCACTGTTATTAAATACTCAAGATTTATATTCTTTTCTCTGTGTGATTTTCTAGTTTCCAACAAAACTTTTATTCTTTTGCATGGCTGCACATTCTAATTGTCCAAGCAGGAAAGAAACCAGAGTAGACTCTGACCACATACTAATTTACACTTATCTTCCCTGCCCTAGGAGAGATCTAAATCAAGTTTGAAAATTAGGCATTAATTCCTTACACATCATGGCCATAAAATGCCAGAGTGGGTTGTTCCTGCGTGAGGTCTCAGCAATGCAACGACTTACTTGGGACCTATTTCTGCACTGATGACTTCTGGAGTAGGGTGGGCTTCATGCTAAAGGTAATGAAGTGGGGCTAGATTGAACTTCCAGGAGCATTTCAGCAGAAGATTCTGAAAGACAGACCTAGAACGATAACTGAAAATCTTTAGAGGACTCTGTAATTCTGGTAACTGCCCAAGAAAGAGAGTGAGGCAACCCACAGTGACAACAAAAAACAAGGCAGTAATGGAACCCATTGGCCTCTTTCTCTTTCAAAGCCTCTTCTTCCTTGTCCTTAGCATATATTCTGGGATCCACACACCCCCGCCCCCCGCATTTATCCAAGTGCTTCTTTCCCATCTGTTTCCTGGTGAGGCCCTCTTTGTCCTCTTTTCCCAGTGGCAGGCCATATCAGACTTGATCCTTATTTTTATTCTTCTTTCCTTTTTCCCTGGAGTATTCACCCAAATGCTTGACTTCAACTACTAACTCTAAGCTATTGACTCCAACCTTGACAATTCTGTCCCCTCACCATAAGCCCCAAATGCCTGTTGGACATTCCACCTGAGTGCTCAGCTCTGGCTTGAAGTCAGTATATAAAAGGAAATTTAGAAACTTTCAACTGCCACTGGCCACGCAGTCTCTGACTCATGTCAGTCAGCGTGCTGGGCGCCGGAGATAATCAGTGAACAAACAAGATGGGTCCCTATGCTTTTGCAGCTCAAAATCTAGCAGGGAAAATAGGTATCAAGGAAATTTTCACACAATAATTATTCTAATTATGATAGTTAAAAGGAAAACATCCTGTGACCTAGTCTATTTTGGGCATTTAAGGAAGGCTCTTGTAGGAGTGAAATATTTTGGACTTCAACATCCTTTTATAAAAATGTTTTCTTTCCTATACTCTTTTGACAAATTTCAGAATTCTTTGGGTCTGCCCTTCCTGATTCCTTTTTGCAAATGGATCTCTTCTGGCAACCTTGAAAAATCAAACTCCCTGAATTAGCAGATTTAGTGAAACACTACGCAGAAGAAACTTTAGATAAATTTGGAGGCTGAAAACATTTATAAAAATTAAGCCCTGTTCTGTGTTTAGTAACCATGTAAATATGTCCTTGTAAAATTAAGACAGGACATTTTCAAAGTCATCTGGATTTCAAGGAGTGTAGGTTTTATTCTATGAGAGTTCTTAATATTTGCTGGTTATCATTGAATAACCACATTTAAATGAATGTTTATAACTCTAGAAGAAACGTAAACCGCTGTTTTTCCTTGTTAGATAAAAATACCTCAGAATTTCATCTTTGTCTCTTTTCCATGCATAAAATACGTTGTCCTGTCAGATTAATTATTTAAAAGCAATGCAAAGATATTTATTGGACACTTCCATAAGGAAGTGACATTTTAGATAGGCATGGGGGATGAATAAGAAGGAGGGTAGGGGGAGGGTGAAAGGGGGAAAGGGGGACATTTGTATGGTGATGGATGGCAACTAGACTTTTGGTGGTGAACCGATGTGGTCTATACAGAAGTTGAAATATAATGATGTACACCCAAAATTTATGTAATGTTATAAACTAACGTTACCTCAATTAAATAAATAAATAAAAAGAAGCTTGAACAAGCAAAGATGGAATTAGGAAGATCTATATGATAAAAGTTTCAAGGAGGAGAGCAGCATGGTAGGTTAGAATGGTTCTGCAAAGGTAGTGTGGCTGAATTACAGGGAATGTGGATCCCCTTTAGTCATACAGGCCATGTAAGTAATTTTAAATTATTACTTGGCATATAGGGAGCACTTCTTGGAATGCTACTTTGGGTAGAAATGTGAGAAAATAGAGCTAGAGAGTTTAAACCATCATCACCAATTTATTATCGTCACCATGAGCACATCCACTACGCTCATTTTAAGTGTTAAGTGCTAAATGAATTATATCCCTTATCTCTAATTTTCACCAACTGTGTATCATAGATGATAGCATCATTTTAAAGAAAGAATACTGAGATTCAGAGATATCTGAGAAGGCTTTGTTGAGAAAGTGACATCTAACTTGGGATCTGAAGAATACATGTTAGCTAGAGAAAGAGGCACAGAGGAATATTCCAGGCAAAGAGGATGGCATAAGTGATTTCGGCAGGAATTTGACAAGACCAGATTAATATTTTATAAAGTGTGTTCTAGCTGCAGAATGGGGAAGAGATTGCAGAAGGGCATGACTGGAAATGGGGAGACAAGCTGGGAGAGTGTAGCATTAGCCCTAGTGAAACTTGGTAGCAAACTGAACTGATGGTGCTGGTGGAGGGGAAGGGAAAGTTGACAAGATTTCAGAAATATTGGAAAGTAGAATGGATCGTCAGCAGGGTCCAGTCGACCTCTTCAGCATAAAAGAAATGTTCTATAATTGCATTACCCAATAGGGTAGCCACTAGCCAAATGTGACCATTGAGCTTTTGAAATGTCACTAATGCAACTGAGAAACTGTATTTTAAATTTTATTTAAGATTAATTAATTTAGATTTCAATAGCCACTTGTGACTTGTGGCTACTCTATTGGACAGGGCAGGATTGGGTAACTTTAGCTTACTCTCCTTTTACATATCCTTGCTCTAATTACAAGGTCTGTTAAGATAACCTCACTCTGTCCAAATTTGCATGCGTCTTCCGTGGTGAATTTAGTCTTCTCAGTACTGTACAGATATATGCAATGCATATTTTTTCTTCTATATTTGCTCATATTTCTAACCTCACCTATCTTGCTCTGTCCTCTCTGATTTATTAGAAACTAACAAGTCCCATATTTCCAGGAAAGTTCTAATGGTTATTTTTTCTCATTAATATATCTTTCCTTGTCAGTCGCATGGTCTTGTCTGTCTGTCCACATGATTTCAAGACAAGTCACTGCTTATTTCTTGCTCTTTCATATTTTTTATTGGATGATAAGTTGATGTCGGGTCTCACAATAAACTAACATGCTTGAAAGAAGGGGACACATTCTTTGCATTTTCTATATTTCTTCCTCCGCTGCTCAGCATGTCATTAGCAAAGCCATTCTTGAAGACAAATTCTTGCTTACCATTGTGATCCTCCTCATTACAATGTATACTACGAGGTTTCCATTTCCTTATATAGATTTATTTCTTTTCAAACAAAACAAATTTAAAGTACAGGAAAAATTAGATCAGTGGTTTTTTAAAAGTGAGGGATATATGATTATTTTCACCTTAATTGAATTGACTATTGTTAGTGAGTAGTCCCTAAAGATGACTGCTATCAATTCCTTCCCTCCCAGTATGTGCTTGATGCTCCACCCTTTAAGTCACTCAGCCCCCTCCCCTGCCCCATTTGAATTTGGGCTGGCCTTCTGACTTGCTTTGACAAACAGAAACCAGTGGAAGGGAAACCGTGACAGTTCCAGGCCTACCCTTTCAGAAGTGCAGTATCTTCCTCTTTGGCTCTAGGAAAGCCAGTCGCCAGGCTGTGAAGTTCAGGCTAGACTACCGGAAGAGGAGAAACCACAGAGCAGCCACAGAGAGGAAGGGCACTGAGTTGCCAGACATGGTAATGAAGGCTTCTTGACTTTTCCAGGTCAGCCAGCCTCCAGCTGAATGCAGCCATATGCATAACCCCAACTGATACGACATGGAGCAGAACTGCCTGGCCAAGCCATACCTTAATTACTGACCCAAAAAATCATGGAAAAGGGTAAAACCATTGTTGTTTTGAGTGGTTACATTTTGGACTGGTTTGTTACACAGCAATAGATAACTGAAATCCTATCCTTAGAAAGAAAAAACAAGGAGGGGGGCCGGGCCCATGGCCGAGTGGTTAAGTTCCTGTGCTCTGCTTCGGCTGCCAAGGGTTTTGCTGGTTTGGATCCCGGGTGCGGATTGGCATCGATCATCAGGCCATGCTGAGGTGGTGTCCCACGTACTACAACTAGAAGGGCCCACAACTAAAATATACAACTATGTACTGGGGGGATTTGTGGAGAAAAAGAAAAAAAAAATGAGATTCAGTCATAGTAAGGTAACTAACCTCCGTTTAATTACTTTCCTGATCCACCCGTTCCCCAACCCCCACAAGTTTATGGCATCTCTACTGAATAGCCAGTGGTTGAACTAAATGACTCTGCCATAACAGAAAACCAAATATCATTCAAACCAACCCAAGAGCTTCAAAACAGAATTTGAAATATGCTTTTCTGTATGCTTAAATGTTAAGTATGACATTCTGAAAGGGAAAGCATCCTGTATTCGAAAGTGCTCTCTTGAGTGTGAAACTTATTTATCAAACACAGGAAAAAAATTTGCTTGAAAATAGGTTTACCTAAATAACCATCCAAGATCCCTTAGAAAGGTGTTACTTGATTAAAATATTGGATTTAATGTTCCTGGACATACGTCATGACGTATCTTAATTTTGCTCTTATTTATAATATTTTATAAGTGATATTTTTTTGACTGGCTTACCTATTGGAAAGGTGATACTTATAAGATTGGTGAGATATTGATTATTTACTCACAAAGGTAACTTTAAGCTAAAGGGATTAGTAATACTATTTTAATGTCTGAAATGATCGAATTTTCTGCAGATTTGATCCACGTTAGTAAATCATCTCCAACGGTTAGCAAGTCAGTGCTTTGCCACTCATCAAAATGTCTCCCCTCAGCTGTCATTTTCTCATCATTAAACAGCTGATCCATTCTTTGCCATTATGTAAGTTTATTTTATAAGCTATGCCTTCATGGAGCAGGTCAAGTGGCTAAAGTGATTATACAGCTAGCCACAGAAGATAAAAAATAACATAGCTATCTATTTTCTTCAATTTCCCAAGGACATTTTGAAGGTGAGTGTATGGCAATGCTGGTATTTGTGACTTATCTTGGGGTAGAATAGTAGTTGGGTCCAACAGAGCCAATTTTCCACTGATGTAGCTGCAGCCTGAAGAGCTGCTCAGTCCATTACTGTGGATTTCTGCGTGAGCCGATACACCACTTGCCAGATGAGGCAAATGAATTTACAAGGATATGCTCTTTCAGGCTAGTCGATTCTTTTTGACCAGGCTATTTTGTAAATAAATGCTTCTGAAAAATAATGGACAATGCCAATCTCATTTACAAACTGAGGTCTTCTCTAATCTTGTGGAATAATAAGATCTCAGAAATGAAAAGAACTCGATTCATTTAGTATCTCTACCCAGTCATGCATCTCCTTGCCAGAGGGAGCATCTAGCACAGCTCCCAGCACACAGTAAACATTCAACTAATGTTTGCTGAATCATTGACTTGGTGAATAAGGGCTGCCTACAAATTTTAGTAAATAAAATTAATCTTTGATTTTCAGCACATTCTAAAGTCATTTATATTATTTAAATACACTGTAATAAATGTCAACTTTTTATTAAAACTTCTCCAAAATAAAGGTTTGAAGAAATAGACATGTCATGATTCATATTTACTAGTTTATTAAAAATTATTTTTAAAAATTGTAGTTCTTTATGTATTGTGCTGACTATAGTAACAAAGAGTTTAAATATACTTTAAAAGTTTTGTCATTTAAAGCTTACTTCAATATGATGAACTTACAAAAACTGAACTTGAAAAAAATCAGCAAACTGAAAATAATTTAGTTTCACCATTCATTAGTTTTCCTAGGGTTGCTGTAACAAATTACCACAAACTGAGTGGCTTAAAACAACAGAAATTTATTCTCTCATGGTTTTGGAATCAAGGTGTTGGCAGGGCTATGTTCTTCCTAAAGGCTCCAGCAAGTTTCTGGTCGTTACCCACAATCCTTGGTTTGTGACAGCATAATTCCAATCTCCGCCTCTTTCTTCATGTGGCTTTCTTCCCTGTGTGGCTGTGTGTCTACAAATCTCTTTTTCCTTTAAGTCCATTGCTGAAAGACATTAAAGAAGACCTGAGTAAATGGAAAGATATATAATGTTCACGGATCAGAAGACTAATTTTGACAAGCCGTCAGCTCTTCTCTAACTGGTCTATAGTATCAATGCACTCGCAAACAATCTCAGTAAGATCTTTTGGTAGACACTGTCAAACTGATTCTAAAATTTATAGGGAAATGTAAAGAATTGAAAATGACAAACGAATTTTTAAAATGATCAAAGTTGAAGACGTTACGTTACCTGATTTCAAGAGTTATTATAAAGCTATAGTAATCAAGACTCTCTGGTATTGGCTTAAAGAAAAATGAATAGATCAATGGAAAGGATAGAGTCCCAAAATGGATTTATATATATGTTCACCATATATATATATATGGTGAATGATTTTCAACAAAAATGTAAGGACAAATCAGTGGAAAAAGGCTGGTCTTTTTTTTTTGAGGAAGGTTAGCCCAGAGCTAATATCCATCACCAATCTTCCTCTTTTTGCTGAGGAAGATTGGCCCTGAGCTAACATCCATGCCCACCTTCCTTTACTTTATATGTGGGACGCACCTGCCACAGCACGGCTTGATAAGCAGTGCGTAGGTCCGCACCTGGGATCTGAACCAGTGATCAGAGCAGAGAGTGGGAACTGAACTGCTAGGCCATTGCCCGGCCCCTAAGCTGGTCTTTTAAACAAACCATGCTAGAAAAATGTGATATCGATGAGCAACAAAGAGAACTCAGACTTTAAAAAACCTCAAAATAAATCATAGACATAAATGTAAAACCTGAAACTATAAAACTTCTAGAAGAAAACATAGAAGATAATTTTTGTGACATCAGATTAGGCAAAGATTTCTTTGACTCAACATCAACATTGCAATTGATAATAGACAAAGCTGAATAATTGGACTCATCAAAATTAGAAACTTCTGCTCTTTGATAGATAGTTAAGAAAAAGAAAATACAAGCCACAGACTGGCAGAAATTATTCTGTAAACTGTATGTGATAAAAGACTTGCATGCAGAATATATAAAGAGCTCTCAAAATTTAGGAATAATAAAACTAACAACCCAATAAAAATGAGCAAAAGATTTGAACAGTCACTTCATCAAAGAAGATTAACAGATAGTAAATAAGGACATGAAAATATGCTCAACGTCATTAGCCATTAACCCACAATGAGACTCCTAATGACAACATTATTAGTCATTAACCCACTTCTATACACCGATTAGATTGGCTAAAATTTAAAAGACTAACAATAATAAGTGTTGGCAAAGATGTGAAGCAACTGGAACTCACATTGCTGTGGGAACAGAAAATAGTCAAACTATTCTGGAAAACAGTTTTTGTACTTTCTTAAAGGTTAAACACTCACATTCTATGACAGCTAATCCACTCCTAGATATTTACCCCAAAATAATGACAGCATATGTGCACATAAAGATTTGTACAAAAATGTTCATAGCAGTTTTATTTGTAATAGCCCAAATCTGGAAACAACTAAAATGTCCACTGATGTGCGAACGAGTAAACGATTTGTGGCACATCTATACAATGGACTACAACTCAGCAATAAAAATGGAATGAACTACAGATGCACTCAACAACGTGGATGAATCTCAAAAGAATTTTGCTCAGTGAAGGAAGCCGCACAAAAAATAGTACATGTTGTATGATTCCATATATACAATTATAGAAAATGTAACTTTATTTATAGTGATAGGAAGAAGATCAGTGGTTGCCTGGACAGTTGTTTTCAGTGGTGAAAAGTGGGGCTGATTACAAGAGACATCTTTTGAAGTGATGGAATGGGTCATTGTTTTGATTGTGGTGACGTCATCACGAGTATATATGCACCAAAATTTATCAAATAGTACACTTTAAATATGTGCAGTTTATTATATATCAATTATAGCTCAATAAAGTGAAAAAATTACTAAGTAAACGTCATATGGGTTGAGTACTATTTTAAAGTCCTCAACTTTTATTTCTACAGTAGGCTTCTATAAAATAAAGGTCTGGTTACCTTAAAAAAAATTCACGTAGGTCTCTTTCCTCAAGTTAATTTTGGGCAGCATAACAGAAATGTCTAGAGTTCTAGGGCATTTTCAAATAGTAATAAACTACAGTTTAATCTGTGATAGGGAAAGAGGAAGAGAAACAGAACCTCTGGACTTAAGGGGTGACAAGTGGTGGGTGGGCAGAACAGGAAACGAAACCAAGAATGAAAAATTGGAAGTATACTTGGCAGGGGGAAGCCTCAAGCTGCGCCCACACATTTTTGCCCACCGCTTTACAGACTCTCCAGGCAGGTGGCTCCAAGTGGATTAAAATGTTACAGCGTATGGCAGGTCCTCAATCACAAAAACGGGCTCCTTCCTGAGTTGGTCCAGCCAGCTGGAAACTCTGTGCTTGGCGCGTTAAATGAAGGTGGACACTGGCCCCCCTCCCCGCTCTCCTCCTCCGCGGGGCGCCGCGTCCTGTTCTCGGTCGCCCCCTGGTGGCGAGCGCTCGGAGACCCGCAGGCGCAGGGGTGAGGCGGGAGGGCAGGTGCCGGACACAAAGAGCTCCGCAACCTAGGGGAGCGGCGGGTACCTCCCGCTGCTTTGGCTGCTTCTGCATCCTGGCACCAGTCTGGCTGCCCCGGAATCCAGTTTCCCAAACGCAGCGCTCACTCTGGCTCCTCTCTGCTTCCGTCCGTCCTGTTTCATTCAGGTCTTGCCGGTGGGACTCTGGGTGAGGGAGCTGCGTTCTATGGTTGTGACCTCCAGGTTTCAGGGCAGAACTCCCAAGCTTTTGGAAAGGAGGGGCCGCAGAAGAGCTCCAATTGTAGGAAGATTTCCACTATTAGGAGAACTGAGGGAAGAGGGAAACCCGATGGCTCCCTTAGATCCTAAAGTTCCCCCCCTCACCTTAAAGTCCACCCCGCTCCCGCCTTGTCCCATAGATTTATCTGTCACTTTACCATAGCGTGCCGAAGGTTGGAGATCGTCCTCACGTTCCACCTTCCCAACCTTCGAGTGGCCAAGGGAGGTCAGTCCAGAAGCGGGGACTCTGCTCATCTGCCCCAGGGCATAGTGGGAGGGACATCCGTGGGCTCCGCGGGTGAGGTGAGGACCAGCGCGGTGGGGAGGCGTGGATTTATGATGGGGGGAGTTCAGAACAGGCAGAGGCGCCCACACCTCCAGCTTCCAGCCCAGGCGAAGAAATTGCCTTACATTCCCGTCCGCACCTGATTGACAGGAGGGGGATGTCGCGGCCCAGGAGGCGGGTGTGGGCGTGTAGAGGCGGAGACAGAACCCAAACCGCACGCCAGGCGGGTCAGGGTTTGCTCTCCTAGACGGTTGGGGTCTAGGTCTGGTGCCATCTACCCAGCCAGGCTGGCCGTGGCTCCGCAGAGCCGGACGCCCAGAGCTAGGAGAGGATCACGGAGCGTCCCCCGCTGGGGCTGCCGCCTGCAAAGAGGGGGCAGGGCAGCCCGGAGCCCCGTGCGCCACTTCCCCGGCAGCTTCGGCCGCGGCTGGGACTGGCTCGCGGTTCCCTCGCCGCTCTGCGCGGAGGTCCGCCTCCCCCTCCCTCCGCCTTCCCGCGAGCTGCCTCCGCCTCCTTCTTCTGCCTCCACCCTCCACCCCATCCCCGTCTGTCGGGAGCCGGGCTCTGAGCCCTCAGTCTGCCCGAGCTGTGGATGTGGGCGCCAGACAAGTCCACGGCACCTCCTCCCAAGATGGACAGCCGCTACACCAGCACTGCGGGCATCGGGGACTTGAACCAGCTGAGCGCGGCCATCCCGGCCACGCGGGTGGAGGTGTCCGTGTCCTGCAGGTGAGAACGCAGCCCTTCCCCTCCTTCCTCCTGCCTTCCCATCTGCCGGGTTGATAGCGCTTGGTAAGCGCTCGGCGTACCCCGAGGCTTTGCGCGGGTGAGAAGTTGTGCGAGGAGTGGGGAACACCCCAGTTGTGGGTCTGGAGTCACCCCCGGGTCGAGTGACACGGAGCGGAGAGGGCAAACTAGAAGCGAGAAGTGGGCTACGGGACTGAGATGTCCTCTTTTCGTTTTGGGAAATGCTGTAAAAGTTGCCTGGAGTGTGACTCAGCGGCGGAAACCCCGGCCACCGCCCACTTTACAAGCCCTTTTTCTGAGCTGTATCGTTGGGTGATGACGGGAATCGAAGGGGAAAGCTGTGCCAAAAGCGCTTGTGACCGCTGCGCGCGGAGGCCCGGGACTCCCCCTGCTAGGCGCGTGCAAATCTGCTATTGCCACTGTTGGCTCGAACCTCCGCAGCTTCCTCCACACCCACTTCCTGGACCCATCCAGCTTGCTCTACCCCCACCCTACCGGGCCTTTTGCCTTAAACTTGATAGAGATTTCGGCTCCAGCCCTCTTTGCAGACGAATCGTGCCTTACCTGAAATCTGGGAAGTCACGACTTTCTGCCTGCAAGTAGACACATTTGAGTGCTTATCACAACTCCCTTACCTGACGTTCTTTGGGTCAGTTTACCTGTAAATGAAGCAGCATAATTGCTATATCACAGAAGATTTGGAGAAGGAGATGAGCAGACAACACAAAATTGGTAATGGCAATAGAAGGCAAGGGAGAATTTGCGAATTATAATATTGACTCCAGCGCCTACTCCCTTCTTCACACACTTTGATCTCTCTCGGTAGAAAACTCTGTTCTCACTTGTCCACTTTCGCCCTAAGATGTTTTTAATGCCCTCAAATCCTCCCCTTCCTTTCCTTAGCAAAACTTGCCTTGAAAAAAAATCTAATAAACATGGGTAATCTTCCATGTAAATAAGCCCTGAAGCTTGAAAATGCTGTCACCCCGGTGGTACTTGATTTTGCATTTTCACAAGACGAAGTCTAAAGCCAAAGAAATGAGTTTTGTGTGTGTGTGTGTAAAAATTCAAGCACCCACAACCCTAGCAGAGGTTTTAATTAGGGAATAGGGCCTATCCTTTAGCTATCCTGAAACTACAGTCCATGATTGCTTGCTTCCTCTTAAGGCTGACCTCAGACTCTGAAAACAATAATGCTGATAATGATAGCTGACATCAAGCTCTTGCCTTATTGTGGTCACTGCTTTAAGTGCTGCCTGAGATTTCTTTCTGTCAATTGAACAGGTGGAGCTGTATGGAAAACTCTTTTTAGAAATTAATTTCTAGGCCTTTTTCTTTACTCTGAAGCTGACTTTGGATGCTAGAGGAAGGTTAATTAATATATATGGATAATGCATAGCCAGAAGTCCTACCATAGCGGCATTTTCTAGAATTCTTATCCTCTGCTCAACATCCTCCAAAGTCTAAAGGGCATGTGGCCTGTACGTGGAATGAATATAGAAATGCTGTAAATTAAATCTGAATTTCCCATAAGCTCTTTAGGGATGCTGGGGAAATTATATCTTGGCTGGTCTTTCTGCCAATAGGGTCCACATTTAACTCCCCTTTTTTGGATGCTTGTTTGCTGTGGGTGTGCTGGGAATTCTGAAGTCAGTTGGCTTTAAGCCAGGTTGTTTTAGCTTGCTCCCTCGGACCCTGGAGAGTCGCTTGTTCCAGCCCTTTTTCATATCATTGATTTGGTGTCTTATTTTTAATTTTTAACTGTTCAGATAGAAAAAAATTCCTGAAAGAGAACCCAAGTACTTATACTGTTGAGAATTGAATCTTGTGATCAGAGATGGTGGTCTCCTTTGGCCTTTGACATGAGACCTGGTGACAGATTCTAGCTTTGTGACTTACTCGTGTTGTTACCTTGGAGTAAATTCTTACTGAATCTAAGCTTCTTCATCTCTAAAATGAGGATAATTATGGTATTTACCTTATATGGAGTGTTATCAGATTTTAATAAGATGATGTCTGAAAAGTGTCATATACAATGTTGACACAAAAGAACATGTTCAAAAGTGTTAGCTATTATTATGATATTAGAAAGGATGTTTATTGAATAAATGTATTATATATGATTCAGTTATGGAATTCTGTAAATAGTCTGGCTCTTTTGAGCTTCAGTAAAGCAGTTAAAGAAGACAAGGATAGAGGCAGCCTTGGGATACCCTGTTCCCTCTTTCTCTTTCTTCTTTCATGTGCATAAAGAGCACATTTCCTAGCATGTTCATGGGGATTTCGCATAGCAATAGGGCACCATTGTAGGCTCCTGAGTCCTACTATGAGCAAGCAGAGCAAGGAATTCCCCTGCCTTTTCATATCAGAGACCTCTGATGATTTGCTAACACTTAAAAAGCAACTCAGGAATAGAATCCCTTTTGATAAGCTCCTTTCGCTGCCCCCAGTCTCAGACTTTTTAATAACTTTATGCCATTTTCATCGTCATTTTGGGTGAGGTTAGCAAATCAGCAATCGAAGCTTGAAGCTAAATATAATTCATGGAAATCATTTAGTCTATTCATTCATCAAGTGTTTGAGTGTCTTTTATTTGTCTAGCGTTATGCCATTCTCTGTGAGAAAAGGAAGAGAAGTTCTCTGAAAATGTAAAATCTGGTTGGGAGATAAATATTACATGACACGTGATAATGTAGGACTAAATCTAAAGATGAGGTTCATTCATACGGAGGGAAGGGATCATGGTGGAACAAAGTGCTTGGAATAAACTACAGAGAGGAGATGGGGCTCGAGGAGAGACGAGACAGGATGGATGGGCGTGGTTTGCTTTAGAGAAGAGACAGTAGACGTGGAAGTTTTGTTGTGAATACAAACTTGATTGTTAGGGTGACAAATGCACTTTGCTAGCTTTATTGATGTAGAGACAAGCTCCTACTTTTTGACTTCCCTTCAACCCATTGTTTAGCATTTCTTGCATTCATTTTTCTTTATTATGTTAATTCATAGATTTTTAAGTTACTTGGCTTACCCAATTAAAATGTCTATAGCTGAAATGATACCACCTTAGAAACATAAAGTAACATTTCTAACATTCCCATTTTATTCTGAAAACAGATTGATATGGAATGAGGTAAAACCAATGGGAAAAATAATGTACAGTAATCACCTGTTTTCCTTGGGAACTTGGTTTGTTGCGCTATTTCTAACACACTATTTTGATGATTTATGTCTTTTTCTCTGATTGGGAAATTAGCTTATCCATTTAAAAGCAGTGAGAGGATTCTGTATTTCTAGGCTTTGTAGGTTAGCTACCATAGGTCAATCCTTTCATAGCAATAATCCTATAATGGCAATAAAATTAATTTTAAACACTAGTATCTAAGGAAGAATATGAAGTGGACATTTATTGAGTGCCTTCTTTGTGCTAAACATCTTAAAAAGTTCTTCCTGAACGGCCATAACTCTTTTGCCTAATCTCTCACCACTCCTCACACGAATTCGTGACTGAATGTAGTCTAACAGATATGTGCTTACTACATGCCAAAGATCGTGACAGATAAATGTGGATACTGTCCCAGGGCATGTGCTGTTATCCTGCTGGACCAAGCTCTCTGCCTGTGTGGCTGTGTGCATGTGCTCTCCCTGGCCTGAGCATCCCTTCCTCCCTTCCCCTTCTCTTCCTGATTAGCCTGTGCTCCTTCTTCAAGACTCAGGTCAAGCATCATTTTCTCTCATGACTCCTCTCCCAAGCTGGATTTTGCTGTATTCCCAAAGCCCCTGGTATGTACCAGTATCATAGTTATATTATAATTCTTGGTGTCTGTGTTCTCCTTCAGGACATGTTTTGTCTGTTTCGTGTCCGTGTATTCTGAGCTTCGCACAGAATGTGAGGTAAATAAATGCTGGATGCCATAATTCTCTGAATGAATCATCTGGCAAGGGGAGGGGAGGTTGCCTGTTAAAACATAAACTCCTAGGTGCCCCACAAGATCCACTGCATCAAAATTTGTGGGAGTAAGTCCCAGGAATCTGGACTTTGAACAAGTTACCATGTGCTAGTTATACCACTAAATTTAAAAATATATATATATGGTGGTGAAATGAACAAATCTATGAATAAATCAGTTCTGAACCTAGTGTCATGTGAGTGGTAGAGTCAAAAGTTCCTGTTTGCTTTGGGTAGCACCATTGGTGATCCTTTCTCGTCTTGCACCACCCACCCCAGCATGCCAACAAGATGTTGTCAGGCTCTGCTGGCACTGCTGGCTTCTCAGACCCCATATTATACAAGGATGATGAACTGTCTGTTGGAAATTTTGTAGCAGGCTTTTTTTTAGCATTACCCTACACTCTAAAAATTTTAATCTAGTTTGATGAGCAAATGACTCTGTGACTGTAGTCACTTGGTTTGGATTAGCACTATCTGCCTTAGTAAGGAGTTTGGAGGACACTTTTCAGTGATGTGTGGCAGCTGGCTTAGATGGCATTGAGATAGGAATTTGTGTGCCAGTTATTAAAGGGATTACTAAAAATTGTCATGTAAACCTAAAATTAAATAAATTCTATTAAAAATAAAGTTAAGACACTCAAAGTTCTTACTTCCTAATTATTCTACTACATTTTACCATTATCTATACCCTTTACTATCATCTATGTTCTATCTTTTTAATCTGTGTGGTGAAAACATTATGCAGTTGTGTGCCACTACTCATCTCATTTCAATCCATGGTCAGTGACATCCCATTGGTAGCTCGAAACTGGCCATGCTGGGAATAGTTACACCACGGAAACTGGCAAACACTGCAAATCAGGGTTTGACTTATTGTTTTCTTGTTGTCTGCACTTAAGACATTCTGTGGGAATCAATTGACCCTATGAAATTTACAATAAAAATTATATGTAAATTGTGTGCTCAGCTACGCATACTTTATATCAGTAAAATTCATAATAAATTATGTCCACAGACATATGCATTCCACTTTTTTGGGAGAACTCATTGTTAATCATATTCTTGCAAATCATTGTTTATAGGCCTTTTGTGAAAGAGAAAGCATTATGCAGACGAAAATGATTGCTGTTAGATGTCACTATTAGAAATGATAGTGTCAAGTTCAGCACTGTCTCTGGTCTTGCTTCTCTGCTGGAATAAGTGGGGTTGTGTGATCTTATAATATGAAAGATTTTGACAGCCTGCAAGTGTATTTTGAACAAAACCGGAAGATGATTGAAATTTTGAAAGTTTTTTACTTTCTTCTCCCTTTCATGTGGTCCTCTCCACATCTTCTTTGTTCTTCTCTTGCTTTGAAGACTTTTTTTCTCTGTTTCTCCATCCACTGGTAGCATATACTTTGCAAGTTTACACGTTATATTTCCAGCTATACTTAGTGATTAACGGACCATCTGGGAAAGCAAATTCAGATCCTAAGAGGGAGAATCTGATTGGTCCAGCGGGAATTGGCCCACTTTGAAGCAGATACCTGTGCTGTTCCGATTATCTGTGGTGAAAGAGAATCAGAGTGTTCAAACACAGCAGTTGGGAGCTCCACCTGGGTCCACTTTGGTTTATCTCTTAGACACAGTTTACCCTTCTGTAGTCAGACAAAAAGTTTAAAGGTAGTCTGTAAATAGGTTTTCAAATGATGTTGCTAACTGATAAATTACGAAATTACTACAAGTGAAGGAAATTAGAAAGCCTGTTATCCTGTTAACAAGGCGTATGATAGGTAAACTGAGAGCAGTCGTGGAATGGCCATAACCCTAATCTTCTGGCTGGGCAGTTCCTGAAGTCCTGAGGTTCAGAACTGCAGTCACCGTGTTATGCTTTTTGGGGCCATATTTGGGTTTGTCCTAGCCCCAGAGTTTCAGAGAAATTTGTTCTAGGGGCGTATCTGGACGGCGATTTTGAACTCTTAATGTGGGAGTCGCCCAGGTATATTTTAGCAGAGAAAAGTTTTACTCAGGTTGTTGTTCCACCAATATTTTGGTCTGCCCTGTGTTTTTTAGCATTTTGGGCCTTGGGATGTGGAGAATGTGAGTCTAAAAGCAATTCACAAAGCAGGGCCCCACGGGAAAGGGTGTTAACAGCTGTGTTCTTTCAGGTACCTCGTTTGTGGCATAACAAGCAGAAGCTCGCGTTCCTTACTGAGTTTACTCAAGGCAGAGAAGAAAAACAGTTCCTCTCAAAGGGGTTTTATTCAGTTGCTAGCCTGTTTTAGAATATAACACTTGCTTGTTAGAGCCAGTTTTGCCTAGGCTGGAAGAGCATGGGTGTGGAACTAGGCCAGTCTACCATTTACTAGCTGTGAAACCTTGGAAAGTTACCTATTCTCTCTGTTCCTCAATTTCTTCATCTGTAAACTGGGAATAATAATAGCCCCCTCCTCTTTTATTTGTTTCAAGAGTTAAATAAATTAATACATCGACATAAGTTAAAACACTGCTTGTCACATTAAGTACTCAGTAATTACAAATGAATATAAACACAAAATAAAAATCACCCACTATTTCCTCAAACTATGAGCATTTAGTTCATTTCTCTCTCATTTATAAGATCATATTTATAGTCATTTCCTCTCTCTCCCTCTGTGTGTGTGTGTCTTTATGTTCTCACATTGTATGATGGGATCATACTATATTCTATACAATTTATCTTCCGTGCTTTTCTGTTACTATTATATCATGATGATATTGCTGTCATTAGTTTTTGGAAATATAACCTTTTGTGTCTGTACAGTACGCTGGCCTCTGGGTATGCTTTATTTGTTTAACTTTTCTATTATTTTCCGAAATTTATTTCAAAAGTTACTATTCAAAATAACGCCACAGATCAGATTATTATTTACAAACGCTTGGTAACGTCTATGATTTTTTTTCCTGAGGCTAGTCTTCTCGAGCTGAAGCTATTAGTAAGCTATCTTCTCAAGGAGATTTTAATAGCTCGTTTTGGTTATTTTGCCCCCCCATTGCTCTTTAAATAAGCAGAGTCAAGTCTACACTACTGGCTGCACCTTTCTAAATACTTTTTTTCCCATGAGAAAGTTGCATTTAAAGATTAATGAGAATTTGGGGCAGTGGAGTCTAACTGCAAGAAAATGGAATTAGGAGTCAGACAGATGTCTTTAAATCCCATTTTTATCCCTTTTTGGATAACTTGGTTCAACTTTTGGAATCTCATTTCCTAATCAGCAGCATGGAAATGGTATAAAAACCAAATTTATGGAATTATTGGGTAGTAAATGAAATTGTCTGTAAAGTGCCTAACGTAATGTCTGTCATGAGAAAAGGACATGATAGTTGTTAGTCTTATCTCAGTTTCTTATCAGTATATTACTGTGTGACATGCAAGCAACATAGAAGAGAGGACACCTGTACTTTGGACAAATTTACAATCCATTTGGCGAGTCATAGAAATACGCAATGCAAGGTGACAGTTATAAAACTGCACGTTAAAGACCATCCATTATAGCCCAGGCTGCAGACCTAAATGTAGAGGGAAGCAGAATAAAACAGAGGTCAGAAGAGTGTGGATTTGGAAATGCATACTCAGTTTCTACAGATTTCGCCCCACGGCTTCCCCACGCCAACACACACAATCAGACTGGACTAATGGGGTTTGACAGGTAAGGAGGTAATCTTTAACAACAAAACGTTAGAATGAAACACATGCTAGCACCATCTTGCATCTGACCAATAAAATCAACGTTTAGACAGCTCTTTCATGTCAGACACATGATAAAACAGAAATCCAAGTAGAACACCGCACAGGCTGAAGGAGGACAAGCATTTATTGCCAATAATAAAATGAGATGTATTTAAAAGGTGTTTTGCCCCAGTGGCCAATGTTCACTGCCTGACACCCAATACTGTAATTTTTTCAAACTTATGACTACCATCAGTATTAATGCCTCTCAGCCAGGGACATTAGCTACCAGGCATTCCTTTTCAAATTGTGAGACATTTTGTCAAGTTTATTCTACAAAGAATAATACTCCAAACATTCAGAGGGAATTATCAGATAACTTCCTGAAACTCTGAAGAAATAAAATATCATTGATAGTCCCTGGGAAATATTTCTATTTATTAGACAGTAAAGCTATTTGAATATAAGCTGTACTAATGAGGCAAGAAACATGACAGCTTTGCACATTGGTTATATATTTTATTTAAATGAATGTCAAAATCTAAATCTATGTGAGGCAATGTGTAAAGCACTTAGCACATGCTAATTCACTCAGTCCTTACAACAATTTTGTAAAACAGGTGATGTTATGTCCCATTTGACAGGTGAGATTGAGGTTCAGAGAGAATTGAAGTAGTTTGGCCTAAGTCACGCATCTAGGAGGTGGTAAGGTTGAGCCCATTTTTGTCTAATTCTTAGGTGTATTTTTCTGACCACTAGCCATATGCTGTCACTCTTCCAGAAGTTCTTTATCTTAGGCTTTAAGGACAGGCTCTTTCCTATCAGTATTGATGTGTTAGCGACTGAAAAGAAGCTACAAAGCTGGGAGACACAATTATAATGGATGATATCAATACTGTCACAAAGCGGGATATAGAATTCTTTTGTGTTTTTTCTGTCTCCAATTGATGAAAGCTGTGGGTAGAACAATTCAGATGAATGGCATAAACTTTAACAATTTGATGTTTAATTTCCAAGTATTGATTCTTATCTTTTTTCCACTGCTGAGTTACCTAATGAAGCTGTGGGAAATTAAGTAATGAAAGGACTATTTAACTAGAAATCAGCAGGCAGAGTGAGATGAAAGCTAAATGCTGGAGAAAGGTGATGGACTCGGCAAATTAAAAGTAGAGGAAAATTAATTGAATCGACTATATGACATTTGTATTTGCCATTGGAGTTGAGAATTGACCTCAAGCCTATTTCAATCCACTGCTTTCTTAATACTGAGGAAGTCATCATTTAACTTGCCAACTTTTCATTAATACATTCCAGGGTTCCTTTCACCGCACATATGTTCTGCAGAATTCCATGTAAATAAAATAATTACTTAGATGTTGAAAATGCCACTACAGTATTCTGACTGGCTGAATTGTGACATGAATTTGTAAAAGTCAGTATTTTCTACTTTGCTAATTAGCTGCTCTCCCTCCCTCCCTCTCTCTATGTATAATAAGTAACAAGTGACACATTAATTTTATTAAGAACGATCTCAAATGTCAGAGGGTGTAATGAACCAGATATGATTATAATTGCCATAACTGGTTGAAACCAACACATTTCTCAGCCTTATTTAGCATAATAGTGGTTTTAGAATCATTTTGATAAATTTGTTTCTTACTGCCCACAGGTCCTTATTATTGTGCCATCTCAATGTGTATAACTCTGGTCTCATGTTTCCCAGCTATAAAGCCAAGAATATGGGAGAGAAAGAGCTAGTAGAGAGAGAGAGCAAATGAGGGAGACTCTAAGTGATACCTGAGAACTATACCAGAACAATAACTTTATTTGCTAAGCCCATCTAAATTACCTACTATTTTGGACACAGCTTATTATCTGACTTATCTTGATATCTGAACTTTTAAATTAATTGTGGAAGCAGAAACATTAGAAAGTTGATCTCAATTGATTTTTATGCCAGTGGTTTTATCCAAAGCCTCTTTGTAGGCATTGGGAAAAGGAGACATAATCAATATTTAGTTATTAGTGACTGTTTCTCTTAATTGGTAATTAAAATTAGTGAATTTAAAATATCTTTGGAGAGAAGTATGAAATATACTAGGGGAAAGATGATTGATTTTCAAGTCAAGATTTGTCCCATAATTTAAATTAAATGGTTTCAGTGTCTTTGTTTCACTTAAATAGTTTTGCCATTTGAATGTCATTTATGTGACTTCCTGCTGCCTTATGGAATGTGTCCTCAAAGTATAGTGGAAACCCCTGAGCTTTTATTCTTTTTCTGACACTGGCTCTGTGACCTTTGACAGTCCCACCACTTCTCTGGGCACTAGTTCCTATGAAAGGTTGAATCCCTGGTCTGCATGACCTGGATGTGACTAGGGGCTTGATAATGCTATGCTTCTAGAAGCAGGACCTTGAAATAAAATATAAAGATGCTCTGATTTAAGGAAATCTTGTGATCAATCGTCAATGGCCATTTGAAAGCTTAGGCCCTAATTCTAGTGTCTGAGTTTTAAAAGTGATATTAGGGTAGATTATTTCTAATGCCAACCACTTCCTACTTCAAAGTCCTCATTTCGCTTAATAGTCTCTTCCCAAAGGGATGTCAAGTTCTGCTGTTGCTGTTCTAGTTTTTCCTCTTAATAGGGATCTATAGCTAGTTTTCTTCATCCTGAAAAGGAACAGTGTTTGATGTTAATAGGTATCTGTGCCTCTCTTGCAGTTTACTTTTGTATTATGTTACCTTTTTTCCTACCACTCTGTGGCAAATATAGAGCTTATAGTGGAGATGCAAGTGGGTTAGATCTTAAGTGCTGGCTGCCTGAAGTAGTAGCTGGAGGGATTCTCACGGAGCACCTGGGCTTTGTGGGAAAGACGGCTAGAGTTGACTTTTGAAATAAAATAAACCAATACGATGTGGCGTGAATGCTGTTACTTTTTAATTGTTAGAACCTTTGACTGACTTACCGTGACTGAGCAGTCACTGAAACTTGTCTACACAGCTCTCCAAAGTGTTTGTCACTTCCTTTCCATTCGTGCTGCCGCCATTCTTGTTCAGGAAGTTACTATCCCCTAGACTATTAAAATATTCTCTATGACTCCAGAATTCACTTCCTTGGTCTATTTTTCACATATTGTGTAGTTAGCTTCCTAAACAAAGGCTGAATTGTGTGATTTTCTTTTTGCAGAAAGTTTCAGCGTTTCCTCCTTGTTTACAGAATAGAATCCAAGCACCTTAACATGGGGTTCAGCGTCTTTCCTCATCCTGCCCAGACAGCACCCTCCAGTCTCCGCTCAGACGTGGACCATAGCCAAAGTGGAGCACTTGCTCATCTCCAAATCTCTGGTGTATACTCTCACTTCTCACCATTATTGATGCTTTTGGACAGGCTGAAAAGCCTTCTGCCCACCCCCCTCACATTTCTGAGCCTAGCCTTGGTTGTCAAGATATACCTCACTTACAGCAACCCGTGAGGTTTTCCTAGACTCTTGCAACTGTAATTAATTGTCTCGTCCTTTGAGTTCCCACACCGCATTTCTTATACTTTTATTTTATTGTGCTTATAATTATTTAGGTTTTTGCTTGTCTTGCTCTCCTACCAACTTTATGAGTGTGCATTTGTTTTATCATTGATTTTCACAAAACCTAGCTGTGTGCTTTGCACATAAAAGGTTTTCAATAAATGTTTGCTGCCTGATGGACAGATTGGAAGGAGGAATCTGGACACCCATGAGTTTGTGTATGTCTACACCCTTAAAAATATTGGTTGATATGCACAGTAAGAGCATTAAAATTACTCACTTTACCATACAATGTAATAAAAATGTAATTATTCAATCTTAGTTTATATAAACATTCAATAAAGTTTTATTTGTGAAGAAATGAGAAACAAATAATTTCAAGTTAACTTACTTTGTCTCTAAGTAGAGCAAAGCTGGTTTTAGAAATAGGCACTTAGTACTTCCTAAATACTGACAGACGGTTTACTTATTTAATCTGGGATGAATACTATGTAAAAAACAAGGAGAGAGAAGTAATAGAATTTGTATGTATGATATCCTAGATAACATTCTTTTTGTTTGTTTGTTTGTTTTGTGAGGAAGATTGGCCGTGAGCGAACATCTGTTGCCAATCTTCGTCTACTTTGAATATGGGATGCCGGTAGAGCATGCCTTGATGAATGATGTGTAGGTCTGTGCCCGGGATCTGAACCTGTGAACCCTGGGCTGCCAAAGCAGAGTGCACAAACTTAACCACCAGGCCAGCTCCTCTTTTCTTTTCTTTTTTGTTTGCCCTGAGCTAACATCTGTTGCCAGTCTTCCCTTTTTTCTTTTTTTCTCCCCAAAGCCCCAGTGCATAGTTGTATATCCTAGTTGTAAGTCCTTCTAGTTCTTTTATATGGGATGCTGCAAGAACGTGGGTTCATGAACAGTGTGTAGATCCATGCCCAGGATCTGAACCGGTGAACTCCGGGCCACTGAAGTGGAGTGCGCGAACTTAATGGCTACGCCACCAGGCTGGCCCTCCTACATAACATTCTAAATAGGAAAATAAGTGAACATGTCTTTGACCTAAGGAAGATTTTGTGTTGGGGAAAGATGTTTCTATAAATTACTTTTATGAACTGAACTGATAAAGTCCAGCAAGACATGGTGGTTTCACTTGGGTATAATCTGGGGTAAGAAGAGCTATTGGTGGCTTGGCCACTTCAAGAAGCAATAGGTTTTTCATCTGCTAACATGCTTTCCCTGTGTATTTGCTCCACCAGTTTTAATTTTCTGCCACAACATGGTAAAACAAAATTTTAGAAAAGCCTATATTCCACTAAACAAAAAGTGTCGAGAATGGGAAAATGGAAAAGGAAACAATACTTTCTGTAGGAAAAGGAAAAAAATAGAATTTATTTTTATGTGCACAAGTGAAAAATGATTGTGTTTATTTAAATCCAGTCACTATCCATAAATCATATCATTTCTTACATTTGTCTTGTTGCAAAGTTTTGTTGGACTGCCTAAATAATTTCCTAGGTGCTCATAACACAGCTGAAGTATCTAAGTGCTCATTTGACTACGTTTAACCTGAACTATTATGTTCTGCCTGGTTACATCCAATCTTTCCAGAGACCCTGACCTCAAGAGTGGTTCTAACTATGTTAGAAAAAACCAAAATTATAAAGCCACTTTGTTTCAGTGAGGGCAATAAATAGATGAATTAGTTTAATCTATGGTGGTGGTGATGATGATGATTGACGAATATTTCCAGTGGACGTATAAAATGCTGTGATTTAAAAAATGAAACTATTGAGTGGTTGAATCACTTTCATCTTGGGGGCATGGTCTAAACCAACTATTCTAAACAAGGGTTATCATCATCATAATTACTTCAGGTTTTTTCAAACTACATATTAGTACTCCTGAAATTCCAGTTTGCGTCCCTACAACGAATAAGTCCTCCCCAGCATTTTCTCTATGCTGTCATTATCGAGTGGAATTTCTGCCAGTTGAACCTCAAACCCTGAGCTTCTGCCTCTTCTACATCGTCTCTTTAACATGACGGACCACTCTGCTTCTGACCAGATCCAGAGCTGTCTGACTCTTGCAGAGACCATGGCATTAGTTCCTTTACTCTTGAACCTCCCATCTTGCTTTGGCCAACCTCCTCCTTGCTGCCGCAGTTCCTGCACGTTGGGCTGCCAGAATGCTGTTCAGAAATGGCAAATACCATACTCTTACTCTTGTTTAAGACCCGTTAATTTCCTATGAAATAAGTCCATGGAGATCTTCCAAATCCTGTCCTAGCTTTTCAGCCTCATCTCTTTCTCTCTCCGTCCCATGACGCTCTCCCTCCCCACTGTCCTCTCTAAACTCTAAGCCATTTCAGACCACTTGCATTTCCTGAGAGAACCATGATGCTCATGACTCCGTCCTCGTGGGAGTAGTTCTGCCTCAGTCATCTCACTTGATAGACTGTAATGATAGTTAGAGCATAACCCTCACTATGAAGACTTTCCCTGATCCTTCAGCTAGAATTGACTATCCCTTCTTTTCTGTATCTGTAATGAATTTATTATATGCGTTCCACATTTTGCTGCACATATTTGTTTACAAATATCTGTCCCCTTATTGGAAAATAAATATTCTAGAGCCAGGAGCCCATGTGTTCATATCACAGTCCCAACATCAAATCCTTTTTCTGTCACTTAGTAACTTCGCGCTTGTTGAATAAACATTTGAAAGTGTATCAGACAATTATTAAATTATAAGTTCCCATAGGACAGGAACTGTGTCATATTCACCTTTGTATCTGCTTAGTATCTAGTCCAATGTTTTGCATACAGAAAGTGCCTAATAATTATTCATTCAATGTATAGTTGAAGAAAGGAAAGTAGAGCATCCCAGGTGAATGCGAACCATGACTGGAAGGCAGAAATGCAGGGAAGAGCGTCATGTCTGTTCCTGTGTTTATGCCTTCCAGTCATGGTTGGCATGAAAAAAATAAAAAAATATCACTTGTATAAAGACCGGATGAAGGAGATGTGGCTGAACGATTGCATATGCCTGTTTCACTTCATTATTTTTTAGGATTCGTATAACTATATGTAGCATGGGTTCACAGTTGCGACTGAGCTGGTGTTTTTTTGGACCTTGAGTGTTTTTGAGAGGGGGCAAATTCCTGGTCTAATCATCTGTGACAAGGATAACAGATGCATATTAGAAAATTATTCTCAGTCTCCCTATCTCAGCTGGTCATTTGTGCTTACAAACAAATTTCCTTCCCAGATTAATCCTTCATCTGTTTAAATTGTGTTGTTGATTCTGCAAGGCTCAGATTGCTTTTAGGGACATTTGAATTGTTCAATCATCAGTGATCCAAAGAAATTACAGAAGATATTATTTAAAATCTGGAGGACAAAGCAAAATAGCTATCAACTTGGCCTCACCTTTATAGGCGTGTTATTTTTCTCATTGGCATAGCCTATGTATTGATTGATAAATCTTAAAGAGAGCTGACTCAAGACAACCCTGCATATAGATGAAGATTTTCTTTTGAAATCTTGGGCCCAAAGATGCATTACCTCTTCCCCACATAGAAGCAATATGTTGCTCAGTAGCTAAGAGACAAAGAAACAATTAGAAAGCCTAGTCGTGTGACCAGTAATATATTTTGGGAGTGGTGCTTGGAAGGCAGCAACATCTGAGCTGATGTTGGGCAGAGTTGTGTTAGCCTTCAGCTTTCTGCTTTGTGGTGATTGGTGGACCTATCACACTCATCAGCTCTTGGTTTTTGGCCAAGTGATTGTCACCTACAGATGCTTCCTGCGTCGACTCTGGGAGAAGTAATAAACCCTGAAAGGCTGCTAATCTAGCTGCTTGTTTAAAATATGTGGAAGCTCATTGCCCACCCTGTTGTTAGCAAGTGAGCTGAAACTGGTTATTGCTTTTAGAGTAGACAGGAGAAGGGATTGAGGAAAATGATGACACGCAATCTCGAATGTTGTAACATGCTCAGGGAAATGTGTAATGTGTTAAGGAGCAGAGCACAAATTTAGAGATTGAAAGATCTGGATTTAAACTGCAGCTCCATATAGTACCAACTATGAGAGTTCAGGTAAATTAATTAATCTCTCTGTGCTCTGGTTTATAAATGGGGATGGAAATTCCTTCTCACATACTGTAGTTGCTATGAGGATTGTATGATATAAAATCAAAGTATTTAGCAAGTTCCTGTCACTTAGCAAGGAAATCTTATTTTTAAAATGACATTCAACAGAAATAGTTGGACAACGGTGGATCACATCATGAAGACAGTGGAGGCTCTCTAAAAAAATCTATAATTTAAAAAAAATGCTACATGCTTGTTGTAAAAACACACAAAAAACAAGCCAAACAGCATTGGAAAGGACAAAGGAGAATGTACAAGTCACCCCAATTCCACCCAGTGTTAGATCACACCAACTAGATATCTCTCTGTGCATTTATTTAGATATGTATGCAAGGCGTGTATCCACTAATATCCATGTTATGATGACTTAGATAAGGTGGACACAATTTTTCCTTGGATTGCCCACTTCAGATATTAATACCTGAACCTGGCTTCCTCTCTGCAAGCCTGGTGCCACCTGCCTGGAGAGCAGGAACTCAAATGCACCTCTCTAAGCGAAAGATCTCAGCTGCCATGCTGGTAAATCCCTCTTCCTTTCTCTGCTTCCACAGAGCCCTTGCTGCTGTTGTTAAATTGTCACTGTTGACGTGCCGCTGGAAAGTTGCAGTGATGCCCTTTTGCTACAGGGCCTGGCATGTGGTCTTGCTACCTGCTGCCCCCTGGAGCCCTGCTCACTGCCTCGTGGTGGTCATCTCTGTTGACTTACCAGGGTTTTGTGGTTCTCTTCTTGTTTTAGTTTCCCAGAGTCAGCTATGTTCCTGACTCTGACATTTTATCTATTATCTATCATCTATGTAACAATTATATTTTAACTTTAATTACTGTATCATTTCTGTATTGATGTTTCCAATGCATTCATTATCAAATAAGTTCATATTTTCTCTGGGCCTTCTATAAAGCTTAGAAAGTATTCTTCATGCCAAGATTTTCAAAATAGTATCTTACATTTTCTTCCATTTGTTTCTAATTGGTTCTGGTTGATGTTATATTTTCTGTAATTTACTTTAAAATATTTCAGCAGAGACAGTGTTGTATAGATCTGTTTGTTAGACTGTAAAGTTAAACCTGAAGTATCCTAATCAGGACAAGGTAATCAAGGACATCACCTTGGATGTGATGCAGTGGTATTTGAAGTCTAATCGGGAGTTCACACTCCAGAAGTGGCTACTCTGGACTGTTATACTATCTTTATCCTTGATCAGCTCCAGAGGGTTTTGTAATTACTCTGGATGTCAGAAATGACTTTTTAATTTACTGGTGAAATGTATGGTGATCAGATATGTAGATTGACCACATCACACCACTAGATGGTTATAATAAGACAGACGATAATAAATACTGGAGAGGATATGGGGAAATTGGGACTCGCCTGCGTTGCTGGTGGGAATGTAAAATGGTGCAGCTGCTTTCAGAAACAGTTTGGCAGTTCCTCCAAATGTTAGAGATAGAGTTACCATGTGGCTCAGAAATTCCATTCCTAGGTGTACACCCAAGGGGGATGAAATCACGTGTCCACATAAAAACCTGTATGCAAATGCTCATGGTAGCATTATTGATAACAGCCAAACAGTGGAAACAGCCCGAATATATATCCAATGAACAAAATGTGGTATATCCATGCAAGGGAATATTATCTGGCAATGAAAAGGAATGAAGTACTGATACTTGTTACAACATGGAAGAACCTTAAAAACGTCATGCTAGGTGAAAGAAACTAGTTACAAAAGACTGTATATTGTATGGCTCCATGATTTGAAATGTCCAGAGTAGGTGAGTACATGAAGACAGAAAGTAGGTTAGTGGCTAACAAGACCTGGCAGAGGTGGAATAGAGAGTGACAGCTAATGGGGAACAGGGAGTTTTGGGGGGCACCTGTGATGAAAATGTTCTAAAATTAGATAGTGGTGATAATTGCACAACTCTGTCAATAAACTATAAAGCACTCAAGTGTACACTTGAAAAGGGTGAATTTTATGGTATGGGAATTATATCTGAGTAAAGCTGTTATAAAACAAGGTATGCAGATTGGCTGGAAATATTGCACAAGTGAACAGGGCATACATACCTAGTGAGTTCTGTGATTATGCCGTTTAGGGCGGGCTCTTGGCCTAAGGACTCCTTGAGTTGGGGGTAGGCGGGGCACGGAATGTTTAGAGGATTCTCTAGACTGATTTGACCAGAAGGCTAGATGAATCTCGCCACAGAATATTGTCATATCTGCCTTAAGGTGCTGTTCGGAATGCCTGAAAGCACAGAGAACTGGAACTTCTTTAAGCTTATAGAGCACATTGTGTGACTATTTTGGGTCCTGCTTACTAATGAATGTTTGTTTCTTTGGCAGAATTTGGTCTGAGAGTTGCTTTCCTGGTAACCTAGCATTTGGCAGCAAGGTTATAGTGAAAGAGGGCTACATAGCCCTCACACACTTCAGCAATGCAAGGCAGCAGATGACTACCAGAAAGTCCAAATTGGATAGGACAGTTATTAACAGTTGATAAAATTATTGACCTGTGTGTTCTCATCATGCCTTCAATCACTTTACTTAATTGTTTTTTTAATTTTGAAGGCTTTTATTAGTTAATTCTCTTGTCTTTTTGTATGTACAAGATTAAATCTTCTGCAAGTAATGATAATTTAATTTTTCTTTCCAATACTGTCTCATTTTTGTTTTATATCTTATTGCCTAGAACTTCCAAAGTGATGCTGAATGATAACAGTTCATTTCATTTTGTTTTCAATAATGTAGACAAATAGTCAATATGACCAATACAAACATCAAAAATCAATTAAAAATTTACAGAAATGCACCTTAAGCACTTACTATTCTTGTGACTTTGGCCACTTTATTTATCCTCTCTGAATTTTATTGTGTCATCTGGAAAATGGTTTCTGATAATAATTGCTGCTTGTTAGGATTATGGCAAGGGTTAAATGAAATGATTTACTTAAAGTCTCAGCACAGTAGCTGATACTCAGCTCAGTAAATAGACAGTAAGTGCAGAATTTGTGACATAGGTTCACCTTAGTTAAATTATGGCACATGCTGGAGGGAATAATCAGTTCTACTTGCCCAGGGCACAGGAATGGGAGGCTGAAAGAGGAATTTGTATTTCCAAGCAGGAATGAGTTTGGTGAGGAAATTTAAGGAAAAGGGGATGCTAGGGATAAAATGTGAGTATGGAAATATGAGGCAATATTAGCTTATGAGACTGAAAAAATCTGAAATGTCTGGAGCTGTCTGTGACGTGGAATATGGATAGAGGTGCAGCTGGAGAGAAAGCTGGGGTCAGAATGTGGCAGGTTTTTAGGCTGTTAAGGAGTCTGGAGTTTCTGTGGACAATGGGTTGTACGCAAGGGAGCTGTTTGGCCAGGTTTTGCTATGGAGAACTTTTCTCTTGGAGGCCTCTTGACGAATGTACTGAGAGACAGGAGGCAGGAAGCCCAGTTAAGAGCTCTAAGGTCTGGGAGATAGTTGAGACTAGGAAGCAGAAGCCAAAGTGGGGAAGGCATTAGGGAGAGGGAAAAGGGAAGATGGCTCTGGGGTCCGGGGTCTTGCTTGGAAGAAAGGTGATTTGGACAGTGTTGCTGTGTTAGTTTCCTGTGGCTGTTGTTACAAACTGCTACAAACTTAGTGGCTTGAAACACCGGAAATTTATTCTTTCACAGTGCTGGAGGCCAAAAGGTCTGGAATCTGTGTTGCTGGGCTGAAACCAAGGTGTTGGTAGTGCCGCTCTCCCCGTGGAAACTCTAGTGGAGAATTCATCTATTCCTTGCCTTTTCCAGCAGCTGGTGGCTGTGGGCATACTTTGGCTTGTGGCTGCATCACTTTAGTCTTCATGGCCAGAGTCTACAGATCTCTTGGGGCTCTGTTCACATATTGTTTCCTCTGTTTATGTCAAAGCTCCCTCTGCCTTCTTCTTATAAGGATGTATGTGATTGCAGTGAGGGTTCACTTAGATAATCCAGGAAAATCTCATTTCAGGATCCATAATTTAATCATATCTGCAAAGACCTCTTTTTCCTAGTAAGGTCACATTTATAGATTCCAGGAATTAGGACCTGATATGTTTAGGGGACCATTATTCGGCCTTCCATGGTTGCTGTTTACTGAGATAGGAAATAGAGGAGCTACAACACTGGAGAAAAGATAATGAGATTCGTTTTGTATATGGGTTTTAATTTTTTAAGACTTGTGTCCTGTTCTCCGTCTCTGTTTATCCTGCCTATTTTTGTTAACATAAATGTTATGTTTCTTGGGCCAGCTCCAGGGCAGAGTGGTTTCGCCGGTTCGAGTCCTGGGCGCGGACTTGGAACCGCTTGTCAGCCCATGTTGAGGCGGCGTCCCACATACCACAACTAGAGGGACCTGCGACTAGGATATACAACTATGTACCGGGGCAGGGATTTGGGAAGATAAAGCAGGAAAAAAACCGAAAACAAAGGATTGGCAACAGTTGTTAGCTCAGGTGCCAATCTTTAAAAAAAATGTTTCGCTTCTCCAGCTGAAATCAAGGGTTGAGTTCTGTACCTTTTTCTGAAAGCCTGCATCACCCTGAGTTAACCCTACATTACATGAAACCAATGGGTTCTTCCAAATCTGGCATGTCGGATATGTCTGAAAAAGCTTTCCTTTTAGGTAATTTCCAAGACTATCAATCATTGGTGAATTCCTCAGGAGAAACATAAAAGTTTTCATTGTTATTTGTCTTCCCCTCAAATTTCTTTTAGTATCTAAATTAAGTTCAATCCATGCAAAGGTTGAAACTGTATTTTTACCACTGACCTTTTCAGCTCAACAGTACTACTAAATAAATACTTGAAAAAACCAATTTCAGCAAAAACTGAAAAATAGCAAAGTTTATTTTATTCTCGCTTTTTTTGGAGTAATATGTATCATGTATGATAAAGTTCTACTTGTATGTCAGGCTATGAGAGGAAGCTGTTGAGCTGACTTTTTAGTTTATTTGCACAACTTCAAATCTGAGAGTCTTTTCTTATTTTCTTGAAAGCCACATAATCTTAAGTACTTTCCAGTGACCCTCTCCTTCAGAATTACGTGGTATCTTAGATTCTAGCTGACTTTGACTTTTCAGTAAGCTTCAGTTTCAAAATATTTCATCTTTTCATTTCTACAGCTTTTACTTTTTGCCTGTGTTCCATCTGTTTTTCCTTGCCATAGGAATTGTAGTTTCAGGAAAAATATTCTTTTCTTCAATTTGTATGCTAAGTTTCCGAGGATAATGTTTGTTTGATGAATAAAATAAAGAATGAATATATGAGTCAGAGAGAATTAAATATTGCATTCAAATCACTTCCAAAGATGGGGTCAATTTCCTTTCGGTTACTTAAAAAAAAAGTTTTGATTTTCTTGTCTTTTTAAAAAAAACTCTGAAAACTGTTTTGTGTATGTGTGTTTTTAGATATATATATTTATTTTGTGTGTCTGTGCATTTAAATACATATATATTTAAAAATACATATGTGTATTTCTTATATATTTTATAAATCCCACTGACATGGAGCTTATTTACAATTCCAGTAAAGCAGTCATTGCCCAGTTTCTTTAGTTAATGGATTACTTATTAGGGCAAAGGCCCTAAATACCACCTTCCTCTTCTACTCTTCTTTGCATGATAAAACATTGTATCATACCTAAGGTGTAGAAAACAGACGCTTTTGATTAGATGCTGAAACTGTTCATTTATTCGCCAGATTCTTGTTGAGCCCTTGCTTCTGTGCAAGCCTGTGCTAGGTTCTGTGGCTGCCTAAGCAATATTTGGCAAAGACCTTGTGGGTGGTCAGTGGTCCTGAGACTACGCTGAATAAGAGGTAAAAGAATGGCCCCTCATAATTTCCTAAATTTTAGTTAAACCCAGAATCATTTTGCTCATAGACATGGAACAATTTTCAGGGGAGATCTTTTAGTGCAGAAGTGTGGTTCTCTGTTTACATGTGGATTATGCTGGACAATGTTTGTAAAATGATAAGGCGTTGTTTGCCTGTATTTATAGAGTATATTTTTGTTCCTATGGAAAATTAAATAGAACAATTCCACTCCAATATAGCAGGAGAGCCCCTTCCGTGTTGTCTAAGCTCTGCCAGCCACAGTTAGCAGTGCTTTTTGGAACTCCCTTCATACCTTCAATCTGAAGACTTATTCCCTACAAGTATATTGCATGTTTTACTAAATTAGCACTTTGCAAGGTCACAAATAGTAAAATTGTCTTTCCTCTGAAACCGTTAACTTTAAAATTCACAGTGCATACCAAGTAGATTTTCTTTTCCAAATTGCATCTGTGGTAGGATAGTAATATTTACTTCACTTTTAAAGGATTAAAAAAATTCAGTGTTTGCTGTGCTAGCGAAGAATAGTGTTCGTCAGGTGGTTTCATTTACCAAGCAGGAAAGAGCAGCTGACCTGCAACTCACTTACAAATCACTTTTACCTTAAATCATTACCTAATCATGTTATTAGAAGTTCTTATTTTCCACTGATAAAGCCTCATTATATATAATAGAAAAGGATACCTGAATGTTTTAAAAATAAGGTACTTGTTTCAAGATATACATTCGTTTAGATTCTTGTAATTATATACACACACCTATAAATTGTTTTTTCCTAGTATATTTTAAAAAATATTTGGGGTAAGAGCTAACCATTGTACCTGATTTTTTTTTTTTTGGTTGTAGCTGAATCAATTTGACTCTGTTTTTAGGTTATTGTTTCTTCTCTCCATAATAAACAGTTATTTTATATACCATCCAATATTACTACTTATTTCTGTGAGTTTGTCTTCCTTGTGAATTTCAGGCTTCTTGAAATAAGGGAACATGTCTTCAATATTTATTGTATCTTCGGTGTGCAACTTAGGTCTTGGGAATAGAGTATTTGCTTGAAAAATACTTGCAGAATTGCACTGAAGTTTAAAGAGAATTGCTATTTTCTAGTTAGAGAAAGATGAGCCTGAGCCATCCTTTTAAGAGGTTAACTGGCTGTTCTGTACGGGTCTTGGGATGTCAATTGAGAATAAAAACTATAATGGTCAAGAAAACTGTAATATTTTTGTTGGCCGCTCTCTGTGCTTCAGTGCTGATAACTCTGTGGGAAGCTATCTTCAGATTGGAAGGTAACTTCTTGGCCACAAAATCAGAGCAGGCAGGGTTATCAGAGGAGCTAAGTGACCATTGTCATCAAGGGAGGGTAGCTTGGTGCATCAGTCTCTATTGTAAGGGAGTAATATCTGTGAGGGTTCAATAGTAAAGGGGGAGATTCATGGAACCCCTTCTCCTGGATGGTCCAAGAAAGGCGTTATTGAATTCTTGCTTCTCTGCTCTCCTATTTCAGGCTTCATGCGAAATACCTCTTCCGTTAACCCAATATTTCTTCATGCAGGCTACAGTTTAATTGGGTGGATCTCAGCTTTAGTGATGCTATTTCAGTCGTACTCTTTTAAGTCCATAGTCCAGGCATATTAATTGGAATTTGAGGATGAGTAGTTACTAGAACAACTCAGGCAATTCACAGATTAGGTTATTTCTTCAGTTAAATTTTCTAACTCCTACTCTGTATTTTTGCCATAATTTCTTTTCAAGAATTTGCTCTTCCTTGTTTTGGCTACATCTAGATTTACAGAATAGAAAGACACATTCAGGATTTTGAAGTCCAGCATCATGTTATAAAATTATAGGCATAAAGTTAGAGGCATAACAGTTAGGAGTAATAGGCTGAAGCAAATGACAACCCCATGGAGGCAAGAGTAGCTTTCCCGTGTAAAAGCTGATGAGGTGTGTGTGTGTGTGTGTGTGTGTGTATGTGTGAGTGTGTGTGTATTTTTTAAAGTGCCTCATACAGAAAAGAAAGATAGTTTTCTGTGCATAAGTGCAGTTAGATTTGCCCTCCTGTCCTATTCTGTATGCAATATCTCTCTTCATATTGGTCTATGGACAGGAACCCATTTTCTTTTATACTCTAGTGGCTCAACCAATAGGTAAAATGGGAGGCCTTTCACATTTCCAACACTTAGGAAAATAAGTTGTTCCTTCTGGACTTCTCCAGACAGTGTGGCATTTTGTAAAGAACAGAGAAATCAGATTCAGAAGAGTTGACTCCATTGGATTATTCTGTCCTGGGCTGTGTGCTTTTATTCATTGTCTCAATCTCTCTGAGCCTCAGCTTAGTTTCTTTTTTAATAAAATGGCCTTTGCAATAATACCTATCTCATTTTACTTAATGTGAAAGTGCTTTGTTTCTAATAGGATATTGGGAAGGTAAAAATCTTGCATTCCTATCATAAATCTAAACTTTATGATGCATTGTGATAATCGCTTGTCTTTTGCAGTGTATGCAGCATTTAAGAATATTTGCCTTTTCCAAACTTTTAAAATCATATATGTTTGAGTAAAGTAGTCTTTTGGGAATTAATTCGAGTCAGAGATAACCTATTCTATTATATTCATATGACCAAAATATAACTGAAATTTATTGTCAAACAGCAATGGGAAAGTTAAATTGCAAATTTCAGGACTAAGTTATGAAGAGTTTTATTTTTCATCATGTAAAGGATCTAAGATTTTTGTTTCTTTGTTTTTGACCTTACCGTTATGTGTTATGGATCATAATTGCTGGAAGAAACATTGTGACCAGTGAAGTCTATGATTAAGAATATTTGTCTTTATTGTTGATAGCAATCCATTATTTTATATTTGTGGTTAAAGATTGTAGGTCTTTTTTAGATAAATAAGGCATTGAAATCTCACTGTTTTCTTTTAAATGTGTATATGACAGTTTTTGAATCCCAACCACACTGTAAGGGTTTGCACTATCTCTTTTTGATTTTTATGACCTCTGAAAGAAAGAATTGAATTACATTTTTTTAGGACACTTTATGAGCAAAAGTGGGAGACACAGGGAGGGCTGAAATTTCTACTGAAGTGGAGAACTACCTTCGTAAATATCTATCAAAGTAATTTCTCAAGTGGAAATGCTTTGATTTACTGTTTTTCAACCTTTGCTGGAGTCATAGTGTCTGCTTAAGGGGACAGAAGGATTATTTTAATTTGATTTCTGACTAGTGGTCTTTGAATCTGACTTAATACCAAATCTAAATATGTTTGAAATTTTCTCTTCTTTCTAGGAATATTCCAAGACACAATCTCATGTTTTTTGTCTGTGTTGCATTGTTTTGTTGACTATATTTTTGTTTTCTCACTGTACAGTGATTCCATTTCTCACTGTACAGTGAAGCAGTAACTTTTGAGGACCTGAAATAAGAAAGGATATCAGATTGATAAGGAAAAAGAAGGCCATTCAGACACCAAAGGCAGTACAAATAAATACACATGAGTAAGTAGTCCTGGCGGAGGACTAAGACAGCTTAAACATGAGAGTTTTATAACAAGTATTAAACATGGAAGTGTAATTTAGCTATTATAAATTATTACCAATTAATAGAGGATGAATATGAAGTATAGATTTAACTTTTGGAACCTTCAAGGCATCATTCTAGATAGCCGAATTTTTCAGACAAGGATATAGCTTTAAATGGTCACTTGTTAGGAAAAAAATTAGTTTTAGATGAAAATTTTTCAATAATTGCCTTATTAATCAGAGCATACAGAATTAACTTTTTTTTGATTACTCAGGGTTGTTGTTATGAGCATAAAGTATAAGATTGTAATACTGTCACTGAAGGTAACAGGATACCCCAATATCAGAGGAATCCAGACTTTCACACTTTCTGATTTTCCATTTTTATTCTGTTGTAGATGTGGAAATAGCTCTAAAAAAGAATAAATAGGTGCTGATAATGGTTTCGTAAACCTTTTTAATCTTTTCTTCTATGGAAAAGAATGGTATAACAAGATCTGTACTTTCATCTTAAATTCCCAAACTACAATAGCAACATAAAACTCATCAGGGTTGATGTCACACAAATGTCAATAGATGGTCATTGTATGGACTAATGTGACTGTGGGCTCTGAATCCCAAAGAATTTTGCATTAGTAACTCACAATTCCGGAAACATTCTGATTATCTATATACTCATTAGTCAAGGGATAAAAGGAAACCTAAAACAGTTAATTCTCTCAGAGGGATTTTAACTTTAGAATGTGGAGAGTCTTGTTATCGGCTAACTACCGTGCTGGGCTCAACAGATGAGCCCCCCTGGCTTCTCGAACTCCAGTGATACTCAGTTTGACTAAGTACAAGCAGATCTTTAGCAAACTTTTGTTTAGTCATATGTATGCATATAATATATAGTACATATATAATATATATACACATTTATATATATATATTTATATACATCTTTTGGCCTTATATTCCTCTAACGTTTTGTGTTCTATTCAACAGAAATCTTCTCGACAGAGACACATTTTCGAAATCTGATCCAAGTAAGTATCTTTTACTTGCTTTTTCAAACAGTCTACTTATCTTACTTACTTGATTTAGCAAAAATGTATGAAACTCATAGTTCTTGTTTAAATATTTGTATTAAAACCTAGAAAGCAAGAAGGGGGATGGTCTCAAGCCCTGCCTTCTTATTTACCTGGGCAGTACTTGGTGTAACGAGGGATTTGGTTAGCACTTTGAGAATAAGGTGAAAATCCAGATGACTCCAAAGTAGGACAGTTCACTTTGAAATGACAGCCTCGTGGTATGGCCATGTGGTAGAAACTGTATTGGAAAGACAACCATATGCACCATAATTTTAAGTGATTGAGTCACAGAGTAATACTTTTCCTTTTTTTTGGTAAATAAAAGCAGTATATAAAGGCATTCACAACTGAATGAAATATATAATATCTTCTTGTATGAGCTGAATTTTTTTTTTTTTTTAGTGAGGAAGATTGGCCTTGAGCTAACATCTGTGCCAGTCTTACTCTGCTTTGTATGCAGGATGCTACCACAGCATTGCTTGACGAGCAGTATTTAGGTCCGTGCTCAGAATCCAAACCCGCAAAACCTAGGCCGCTGAAACTCTTGTGCGAACTTAACCACTATGCCACGGAGCTGGCCCCTGAGCTGAATTTTTTGATTCCTAATTACAGCTAATGAAAATCAGAGGTAACTTGTAAAAGGAAAAAAACAGTTTGAAATAGAAAACAGCAGAATTAATGTATAAATCAGCTAGTGTTTACAAATCTTGTGCTATTTAGAAATTGACACCTGGCAGTCCTCCATCTCTAAAAGTGTGTGAACCAATGTGGTTTAATTACAGGGGAAAGGTTTTGTTAGATGTTAGACGAATTCTTGAGGTAGTCATTGGGGAAAAGGCGTTACAATTGGTGGGTATTAAAAATTCCTGGGGCTTGTTTGACAAATGGTCAGGACGTTTTTTAATCCCTTAATCTTTCCCTCAAACCCTTAATCTCCCCTTTTTTGACTTCCTTTTGTGGTTGACAGGATTTCTTACCTGTTGCAAATTTTAAGGGTGGGAATTGAAAATATGAAATGTAGAGTAACATACTGAAATATTTTAAAGTGTTAAACTATAGTTTTAAAATTTATCTACATCTGTAGTGTAATGGAGATGAAGACGTTAGCAAAGAATTATTATATTTTTTATGTGCCAAGCTCTATGCATATTAAGTTCTGAAGATCTGATATAGTTTGTTTTTTGTTTCTTTACAAAAAATTTTAATCAGTTGATGATTTGCTAGCAATTTTCTTGCAAGAGTAAGGCTAGAAGTTAGGAATTAATTTTGATGTTTTTGGACAGCTGAAAAGTAAATTGTATACACATTTGTATCCAATGTTTATAAAAGACATTTACGTGTATTTATTTTTTTCTTCTTTTGTAGTTTGTGTCTTATATGTACAAGGAGTTGGAAATAAAGAGTGGAGAGAGGTAAGAATTAAAATTTTTTAAAAAATGACTGTGCTGGAAGATATGGTATAAGTTAGTATTTGATGAAGATGATACTTTGCTGTTTTTAGTTGTCTTTTTCAACCCGAAGATTGAATTCTTTTTTTCATTTTATGAAAGTAACCTTTGTGTTTGTTTTTAATAATCCTGAATGTTTGGCTGATTTATGACCTTCTTGTGGAATATTCCAGCTTGAAACTTGTACTTTCCTCAGTCAAAAGTAAACTTAATGTGTTGCAATCTATTATGTAAGTAAAATGTGTTGCAATCCTTAGGAAATTGAAGTCTCTGGACTTAATCTCACTTTGAGAGGTCAATGGCTGATTTTCATAAAATACTGCCTTTAAGGGATTTGAAATGTGGTGCTTGATATCACCTATCATCTGCTTTTTGCCACTTAGTAATTTATTTGAAAATAAAGTAGAAACTCAGTTTTCTAATACAAATATACTTTGTTTAGTGAGGCAAAAGCAAGGAGGCAGAATTGTTATTTTCATTAATTTAATTTGTAGTTTGTGTCCCCATTCAAATGGAAGGATGGTTGCTGGAAAAGAAGGGAGCATATTCAAATAATAGACATTTCCCTCTACTTGTAGTTGCTGGTTATCTCAGGAAGCTAGTGCATCATTTTAATGAGGTTACCGTTTCTGGTGAGATTTCCCTAGTGAGATTCGTGCTATTTGTTGCCACAGATTGCTTTATAGTCAGCCATTTTACCTGTGTGTCTCTGTTGTGAGACAGAGGGTAAGAAGAGATCATTATACTTTATTCTCAAAACTGGGAGAATAAACCAATTCAAAAATTGTCCCTACTGATAGTGTGTCGGTGGGATACCAAGCCCCACTTTCTCCAATCTAACTGCTTCTGCACATTTCCATGTTGTTATCTGATATTTATCTCAAACTCTGCCTATCCAAATGTAAACTCATTATCCTTACCCCATGTCTGCTGCTTCTTTGCTACAAATATGGCTAATAACATCACCAGCCAAAATATCAAACTGCAATTTCTGCTTCCATCCTTGATTTTCTCTCCCACACCTTCCTCATTTAATCAGTTATCCGGTGTTATGAATTCTCTTTCATTAAAATGAAAAAATTTCAGGTGAGCCATCTCCTTTATTCAGACCCATGTTATCTTTTGTCTTCCCTATTACAACGTTCTCCCCTCCAAATCCTTGCCCTTCCGCTCTCTTTTTCCTCTCTAATTATTCCTTTGGTTATTTTCCTAAAAGACACGCTGTCTCTTGTCATTCACTCTAGAGTTCCCTTTCTCAAAGTCTTAGGACGATCCAGTGGAACTGCTGACTGACTTTAGGTGTCAGGCTAGATGGGGCTGAGCATTTACCAGGAGTGCTCAGAAAATAACATTACTTGAGCCACCAATAAAGGAACTGAGATAAGTATCCATAAGGTACAGGACTAGGCATCTGGGCCATTGCAAATCGCTCATGATGAGGCTTTCCTGTTGCCTAAGCAGCAAGATATCAATTTCTTACTTAAGTTACAAGGTCTTCATAATAACGATGACTGACTGTTCTGAGCCCTTTAGTTATATTGACTGATTTAGGTTGCACAACAAACTTAAGAGGTAGCTGCTATTATGATCCTCATTGGACACTTGAGGAAACTGAAGCACAGAGAGCTTAAGTGACTTGACGTAAGTTACACAGTCGTAAATAACAGAGTGGGGATTTCAACGTAGGCCATCTGGCTTCAGAGCCCATGCTATTACACCACCTTGCTCTGCAGAATGCTTATCTCAAGCTTCACAGCCTGGTTTTATTAATGGAAATAAGTTCTATAAATTGATCCTTGGGGCTTTGTTCTTACTTTCCTAAGCTTGTCTGAATGAAGGACAAACAGGAAGAGGAGACCTACTATTTAGGGAAAATGACATGATATTAAAATAAAACAGAAAACAATATTTTACTTGTTTATTTTTCCTCTTTGAAGGAGTAGACAGTATTAGTAAGAGGGAATAAAAACAAAGTAGAAATTGAGAAAGTGATGAGAAATAGGATCCAGAATTATGTTGAGTGGGTAGAAGCAAATAGATGAAGAAAGAGAGATACCAGTTAAGAGGCAATTTCCATAGATGGTGTTTCAAAAGAATTAAAAGTGTTGAGAGTTAGAGAATGATCTGGAAGAATAGAAAGGAAGTGCCAGATGCCAGAGACAAGCATTTTGGAGCTAAAATCCATTATGTTTAGCAGGTAATTAAACTTCCTGGATAAAGGAAAGGGGTAAAAATATGAAACACACTATATATATATATTTAAATCCCCACACAACCATTTGAGAAAGACAGTTTCCTTATTTTGAGAGCCAGTAAGATGTAGTGGCTAAGGGAGAACACTTGACTTCTCAGTGTCTCTCTTTCCTTATCTGTAATGTGGGGAATGATGGTAATGATTCTAGCTCATATGGTGGTTGTGAGGATTAAATGTG